>NC_064626.1:962307140-962610170 GCF_023864275.1 Schistocerca cancellata
CGGACTACGGTAGCACACCTCCCGTCAGACCCAAATTCCCAACTTATCCACACACTACTAATTTAGTGCCCCTAGTCCATCATCCTCATTACTTGCGGCTTTTGCCGGTTCCCGTAATAGTACGAGCCTGGTGGGCATCTGCACTATGTTAGTTGTGTGTGGATAAGTTGAGCCGGCCGCGGTGGTCTTGCGGTTCTAGGCGCTGCAGTCCGGAACGGCGGGACTGCTACGGTCGCAGGTTCGAATCCTGCCTCGGGCATGGATGTGTGTGATGTCTTTAGGTTGGTTAGGTTTAAGTAGTTCTAAGTTCTAGGGGACTGATGACCTAAGATGTTAAGTCCCATAGTGCTCAGAGCCATTTGAACCAATTTTTTTTTTTTGATAAGTTGAGATGTTGCGTTTAACGGGAGAAGTGCTACGGCAGTCTGTGCAGTTGCGATGACCACTTGTCCGGATGGCTTAGTGGTCACAGCATCTGCCTAGTAAGCAGGACGTTCAGATTAGAATCACAGTCTCACACAAATTCTCACCTTTTCCCATTGATTTCAGTCAATACCTGCTCGCAGCCCATCTGTGTAATTCCTTTGCGTCTTAATTCATAATGGCTGCTGGATCAAAAAAAGCGTCCGTTCTTTCAAACATGTCCGAAGGAACAGACACCACATTCGTGCATAATCAAGGCGAGACAGCCAACGATCCCCTAAGTCCAGACGGCTTAGTAACACAATCGAACATCTACAACCGTCCTTACGATGCTATTAGTTATGTGGCTGCCAGTTTCGGTGCTTCAGTGCACCATCTTCAAATCTTAACTGACGCTAAGGGGGTTAACTCCAATCGTATGCACGATTCGTCAGTGGCCAAACTCTATAAACTAGTTTTCACAGACTACTGTAACAACGATGTTGTGTCTCCATCCATCAACTACCATCTGACGCAAACTGAGTCTGTTGGTAGTTGATGACTGGAGAGACAGGAGGTCTGCGAAAATCATTCATAGATATTGGCCACTGATGAATAGTGTATACGACTATAATAAACCCGCTCAGCCTCAGTTAAATCCTGATAATGTTACACTGGAGAACCGAAATTGGTAGCCATATAATAAATATCATCGTAGAGGCTGTAGACGTTCCATTTTATTACACGCGAACCGCCGAAGTTCCTCAACCCACCAGTCAGAAGGATGGCTTAGTGGTCAGAGCATCTACCTAGTAAGCAGCTTTCTCCATTGATTTCAATCAGTGCCCGGTCGCAGGCGTTGTTTGTAATTCCTCTGTGTCTTAAAACGGAAATTATAATATAAACACGATATACCTCTATTTTCGCGGGCCGAGCCAGGTGGCACAGTGGTTAGCACGTTGGATTCGCATTCGGGAGGACGACGGTTCAATCTCGCGACCGGCCATTCTGATTTAGGTTTTCTGTGGTTTCTCTAAATAGCTTCAGGCAAATGCCAGGATGGTTCCTTCGAAAGGGCACGGCCGATTTCCTTCCCCATCCTTCCCAGACTGAAGCGCCTAGAACCGCACGGCCACAAAGGCCGGCCTTCCCTAATCCAATGAGACCAATGACCTCGCTGTTTGATCTCCTCCCCCAAATAAACCTCCCACCCCCTCAATCATTTTGCTGGACTGTAACAAGTCGTAAACATGAAGAAATAACAGGAGTCTCGTCAGCTCAATGCTTACTTTCGATACAAGATTTAAAGAGCACACATATACCTGCAGTAAAACAGAATTTGGTGAGCTCCTAAAAACCAAAAACATAAAATAACGTACATAGCACATATCTCCCAAAAGTAGACACCTCAACATTTTAGAGGAAGTTTAAATTTTTGGTAGTAGGCGATAGAGTCCTGATCGTGACCTTATTGAGAAAAGTGATTTCAGTCAGAAGTTTATTTTTAAATCTCTGAAGTACTTATTTCTTCACATTGGAGTTGCTAGTGTGAAGTGTGCCGCCGAATGCTTGCAGAGGTCACCAGTGCGGCCGTCAACAGCAGCTCTGTGCCGACACAGGGCAGTGCGCCACTCCCTGCAAGAACGTCCGCTATACTGAATAGCAAAACAAGAACTGTAGCGCAAGGTAGGCCAACAGGAACTACGAGTAGACTGCGACATCTGGAGACGACCGCTGCACTTTACCGTCTTCCCACTATAAATAATGCTGTCTCTCATTTATTTTTTTGAAATGTCACTAAAATTTACTTTTTTTCTATCCCATCACGTCCGATTTCTTTTCCATTACCATTTTCGTTTCTTATTGTTCTAGTCGCAATGTAAAATTTGAAATATGTGAAACAGACTGATATATATGTCCTCTATCGTTGTTATGTCTTTACTAATTTTAAAGTCATCACAATGTATTCGATTTTAGCATGATGTATTGAAAATTTTATTTACTATACATTTACTAAATTCTGAGGAGCTATAAATTGTCAGAAAATTACCAGACTTTTTAACATCAAATATAAAAGGATTTTGCTTGCTTACGTAGAAATGAGAATATTTTTAACAACTGTACCTCTAAATGAACCATCTTTTAATTACTTTGTACAATTACTTGCATGTTACGCACCAGCGATCTCCAGGATAGCACTTAAATCCTATACACAGCGGTTAAAGCATTGGCAATTATGACTCGAGCTATTGTTGTACGTTTATGACTTAGCCCAGTACAGCAAATTGTGAGGTATATCGTGTTTATATTATAATTTCTGTGTTATTTTTAACCTCTTAATTTAGTAGCTCTCTTATATTACTTCTATTATATATCTTGAAGATGGCTGTTGCATAGCCGAAACAGGTAATCTTGTTCAAAAACGTTTGCAATCAAGGCAGTTATATAAAGCATGTGAGACTTCCCCAAATGATAACTTTTTGTCGAATTATGCTCGCTGTCAATTATTAACAATGTTAACTGTTCAATCTCAGTCCGAACTGCTCCGAAACTTTTCTAATGTTTGTAACGAAACCGGCTCTGAAAGATTTAAATACGGAATTTTGAACGTGAATGTGCCTCAACATTTAACACAGAGACAGAATTAACTAAAATTTAATGCTTTTAGACTCGAAAGTACTCATTTTCCTACGAAACCTACTGTAGAGGTCACGTTCGAATTTACATTCTCACTTGCACTAGTGACCTGCTATATTCTAAATGGACTCAGTCCAAAAACTAATGGTGGAGATCACACATTTTACCATATACAACATATAAATACACAGCATTATCTAATAAAGTCGCAGCGCACACATATGTCGAAGAACAACCCCCAAAAGTTACGTAAAAATACATACAATGGCAATCAAAACGGAAGAAGAGAGGGGGTGAAGTTAGTAAACACTATCGGTAGAGATATAACAACATGGCAGACAATGACAACATCAAATTTTTAATCCACTAATTATAAAACCACATGCACTCAAAGAAACTCATTTTTAGTAAATGAAACTACATTAAAGTTGATAGAATCTGCTTTCCACTCTTTACTGAGATCGAGAGCTTACCTATGCGTGCCAGGTGATAAGGAATGCAGGCAGCAGCTGGGCGGTGTCGGCGGCGAAAATATCTAGCTCCATTAGCAGAGGTAAATTACAATTGTTGCATCTTCTTGTCATGATCTGTACACTTATCAGTAATATTTTTCCTCCATTGTCCTCCATTGCCTGTAAGGGGGATGGATGCAGCTGGTACTATATGGATCGAAGTACTTATGTGTACGACGATAACATTTCACTCAACAAAATGCTGCCATTAATGCCAAGTACACAATTTTTGAAAGAGTACAAAATTCACTGCAACTCGGAAATCGTGAAACAACAGTTTGCCCATTTCGCCACATGCGTCACATTCGCAAATTCACAATCTGACAAATATAAATGTGGAAAATTGCTTAAGTTTTTTTTTAGCGATTGTTAATGCCTTAACGCGAATGAAACCTCATTAAGTAGCAAATGAAACATCTTAAAATACGCTAGTTTTGCACCTCACGCCACAGCAGTCAACTTAGTCCACCAGAACAGTCACAGCTCGCTCCCGCGGTCATTGTTAATTCAACTGGCAGCACTCAACGAGGCGCCCACCACTCGAAACAGTTTTAACACTATCTCTTCAGACCGTTCGTGTCAGTGTATACTGTATTCGGAAAGCTAATGGTAGGCCGTATTCGGCTTACGTTTTATTCCAAAATGAATCCTACCCGTTTACTGCGTACACGCGAATTCGTTGCCGCACTTTCTCATTCACTGTTCGATTGTCTCTGGCTGTCATATGACGTTCATTCTCACCGTTTGCATGGCTGTTCTCTTTCACTCATTACATTTATCACAGTTATTACACATATTGTCATAAAATTAATATTATTGCTTACCCAGTAAAACGAGATTAAAATGTTAATAGCGTTTTCGTTTCACGACATATTAAAAGTAATGTAGAACTACACTTATTCTGTATGAAAAAATACCTTTACCAGCACTATATCCGGTCATAAGAAGAGAAAAAATAACCACTCAAAATTAGATATGTCTTCACGGGATGTTAATGACGATCATTTGCTGTTTCAGTTAAATGAACCTTTGCTTACTTTCTTTCCGTTTGGAATGTATTACAGACCTACAAAATTCCTAAAGTGACATTTTCCGCCTTCAGTGGTAATTATTATTTATTTATTTCCCATTATTGACCACTTTCAACCATTTATTGAAATTCGTCCATCTTGGTCACATATTATTAAACAATTCAAGACATGACCTTTCACGCTTATTATCATCATCAGATTTGATGCACTGTTAGATGCAAGAGGCAGAGGATGTGCTTCGTTGGTGCTGTAGATTTTAGCGGTTTTCATGGAGATAAACTCACGCTGCAGTGTTCTTCCCTCGGCACGCCAGAGAAGAATTGTTCTCAGAAACAGTTAAGTGAAAATCCGACTTCGGAATTTTCCTTCGTGTGAGATCACATGTACAAGATTCGTGTTCCGATTTATAGTTATGTGTTAGCATATTTTACTGGTCACGTCGTTTGTGCATAATCTTTCATTGATTTTATCAATACCCGCATGTATTGCGAGATACTGTAAAATTTCGAACATTTGCGATTACCGCGATAAACTCGTACTGTTGTCATCAATTATAGGCTTAAAATTAATAGTGGTCTTTTAAAATTTTTGGGAAGAGTACGACAATTCTATTGTACAGTTACATGAGAACTCTGTCATATGTGAGAATTAGGGGACGTTTACGAAACCATACTTCTGTACCTTACGGGTACGAGTGTTTCTGACGTGTAATTTGTATCATAGCAAATCAACGTTCGGATTCACAATTATGCCACAGAACACATCATCCCACAATTTCATTTTCGGAAGCTGCCATTGTCCTTTGCATAATCTGTGAGCAATTTGTTGTAAATCAGCGTTTGTGATTTAGTTACTGGGGCAGATATTGTAACTAACATATTGTGTTGCATCTAATTTTCCCTTAAGGAGGACTAGCCCTATACATTATCTGAATTTATCGTAAATTCACTGTCTTTTCGAGTTTGCTAATTAATTTAACTTCAAAAGGTTGTTAGGAAACTAGTAATTTTTACAATAGGCTTTTGTGTTGCCTTAATAGAAATCGTGTTTTGTGTATTTGCTTCAAATCTTAGAGAGAATTAGCAACTTTTTAGCTATTAAATGCTAATCAGCTTAATTTAAAGTTCACTGACTTGTAACACACTGCACTAGCCAAAACGTCGCCCACTATCAACGCTGTTCTCGAACACGCGATGAGTTTGTTGACGTTCATAAGCAACTGGAAATAGCGCTGATTACTGTTAAACGATTACCAGCTGCTGCGAATCGGTCTGCTGGAAGATCTCCCAAGAGTTGTATACCTGTGATACGGGTACCATAGGTACATGAAGTACTATCCCCTCCAGTGGATCTTGTATCCTCCAATTGACTGTGAGCGGCATGGCAGCGGTAGATCTACGCGTCCTGTATGGGGTGGACGAGGACCAGGGAGGATTAACCACTAACTTTGAGGTGCTTTCTTTCACTGAAACTGATACTGAGCCAGTGGGACTCAGTTCACCTGTTATGGGGAAACTTGTTTTGTCCGATGTCAAGAGGAAGCAAACACAAAAAGCTATCGGTCTATTAATCATCGGCAATTCAAACGTATAGTGAATGATGGTCCCTTTAGGGATATGGCAGCAAAGGGCAGGAAAGGACACCAGGTGCACCCAGTGTGTGTGCATGGGTGCTTCATTCAACATGTTGGAAAGGCTATTCTAGCAGCCATGTGGTAACAGGGTGACACCAGCTGCAGATGTTGTCTGTCGTCTAGGCTCCGAGGTCATTGACCACCCCAGCGACTGACAGAGACGGTTGAGAAGACCAATCTTGTCCATGGAATTTCAAGGAAGCTCACAGTTTGCAGCATTATCCCCAGAACTGATCGTGGTCCTTTGATTCCGAGTCGAGTGGAAGGTCTGAACCAGAGACTTCAAAGGTTCTGTGACAAGCTAGGCTGCGACATGTGCCATAGATTTGAAAACTGTAGGAACTCCCTAAACGGACCACATGTGCACTCCACATCTGAGGCTGCTACACAGATAGCTGACTGTGTGTGGGTGCACATAAAGGTTTTTTGGACTAACATTTTATTCAGGGCTGTCAATCAGTAGCTGTGAAGCACGTTTTGAGGAGAGAAATAATCAGTTGTCAGCTGTACAAATTTTTATTAACTTGTTTACCAGTTTCGGCAAATTAATTTGCCATCATGAGAAGATCATACAGTTAAGCTTAAGTCGGAAAGCAATCGACAAGCAAATTCTGTACGATGGAGTCCTATAAAAATGAGTAGAGAATAAGAATTTAGTTATTACCAGTGTTGGACCACAATTAACAGCAGATTAAAAATCAATAAGTGTGTAGTAATAAACAGATTATAAGCTTACCTTCTTAAAAATTTTTTACATAGTATTGTCAAGTAGTTCCCCTGGGGACTTCAGTTAGAGGTACGCGGGTGGCGTCTGCAGGGCCCTCAGCTGTCATTGCTTCCACTTAGTTGTGTCAGGCTGCTCCTTTCTCCTTCCCTGTCAGCCTCCCTTGGCCAACTCTCACTTTTTCGACCCCAACGGTTTAGGTTTCGAGGTCCGAGGGTATCTTTTCAATTTTCTTATTCCTATCTCTAACACAACTCCTGAGGGAAGACCACCCCTTAAGAAAAGCCAACAATCCTGTAAGATGTGAGGGTAACACTGCAGGCTGGACGAGAGGTCAGCCCCCTCTCTCCGTAAAAGAATTATACATGCTTTCAAGACTACGAGTAAGCCTCGGAACATTACTGATAAAACTAGACGACGTCAATGGCAAAGAAACGGTATAAGATTTGGAACGTAGAATGTAAGGAGTATGTACAAGACAGGAGCTGCAATCAGTGCTGTCAAAGATATTGAGAGGTACGAACTAGACCTAGTTGCACTGCAAGAAATCCGGTGGGAGGATGCCAGCTGCATGGATGTTAGAAACTGTACTATTTTGTATGGAACCTGTGAACGAGGTCATCTGTTAGGTACTCGCTTTAGCATCAGTAAGACTTTGGCCACTAATGTTTCAGAGTTCATGTCAGTCAACCCAAGATTATCTGTTCGAACAGTGGACGTAAAGCATATTAAGGCGGCTTTTGTGAACTGTCATGCTCCCACATAGGGGAGTGAAAATGGTGAAAGACGAGTTCTATGCACAGCTAGAGGCAGTGATGGACGCTATACCAAATGGGCACCTAGGGGTGCTCTTGGGTGAAGTGATACCATCGTTGGAAAAGAACAAATATTCCAAGACACAACAGGAAGACACAGTCTATACGACCTAAGGAATGATAATGGGGTAAGGTTCCTCAACTTTGCTATCATCAGGGTTTTCATCTCCAGCACAAATTTGCAGCGGAAAAACAAGGGAACATTGGTGTCACCAGATGGGAGAACTATAAATCAAATAGACCATGTTGCCATTGATCTAAGAGCCAAGAGATGGGAGTTAGATCATAAGACAGCGCGAGGTGACGAAGTTGGCAGAACTACCAGCAGAATGGAGAACAGCTCTGATTTGTCGAGTACACAAGAAGAGCGACAAACTGAAATGTTACGGCTATCGAGGAATCGCCCTGCTTAACGTCTGCTATAAGAGGTATAAGATGTATGCCTCACACTTAGAATTCAGCCAGTGGCAGAATCGGTGATTGGGGAGTACCGGAGAGGTTTCTGTCCAGGACGGTCAACAGTGGATCACATCTTCAATCTCTGGCAGCTTACTGAGAAACTTGGCGAATATGGTAAATATTTACATATTTTATTCATTGATTTTAGGAAGGACTATGATTGTATACAACGCAAGAGCCTGCTCAGTTGTTTAAGGGACTTGGAAATGGCAGGGACACTGATCAATCTCATAAAGATCTGTCTGAGCGAAACACGTGCAATGGTATAGATGGGAAATCGCTTAACTGAGGAATTTGAAACTGTGAAAGGACTCAGGCAAGGAAGTGGGTTGTCCCCTATTTTGTTCAACTTTGCCCTCGAGAAGATCGTTCGCGAGACCTTCCAAGAGAACGGAGGGATTGAAATCGAAGGAAAGAGACTGGCATACTTAGCCCATGTAGACGACATTTGTTTACTCTCTACGTCTAAAGAGGAGTTGGAGAAAATGACCAGAGCACTAAACGAGGCTGCCAGCAAATTTAGGCTAAACATAAACGAAGCCAAGACAGAGAACCTCGTTATGGTGTGTGGTCAGAGTCAGACTGCTGACCGTCTACAATCACTGCAGTTGGGAGACCTGTCCTAGAAGAAAATGCATGAATTTAAATACCTAGGGGCACTTTTCACTGAGAACTCGTCATGTGAAGCAGAGATCAATGCCACAATACAAGCTGGAAACCGATCGTACGACGGCCTAACACAACTGCTTCGGCACAGATATCTCCCCAGACAGTTCACGATTCGTCTATACAGACCCTGATTTAGCCTGTTACTCAATATGGCTGTGAGACATGGAGTATCCAGAAAAGGACTTCCAAAAGCTCCTTCTTTTTGAGAGAAAAGTGCTTTGGAAGAACTTCGGTCCGGTTCTGGATGCAGACACAGGGGAATGGAGGATCAGTCACAACCAAAAGCTTGAGGAACTATACCAGCAGCCTAACATAGCAGGAACTGTCAAAGCCAAACGAATGCTGTCGGCCGACCATGTGGCCCGGATGGAAGATCACAGAGGCCTCGGAAGCTCCTGGATTCCTCACCTACACGAAAGAGACCCCCAGGGAGACCCAAGAAGCGTTGTAGGGATGGCCTCCATGAAAGTTTAAACCAAGCATCAATAGATGTGGATGGATGGCGGATAGCAGCAATGGACAAAATACAATGGAGGAGGAAACTTGTAGCAGCGTGTGGTCCACTGGGCCTAAACACGCAAAAGAAGAAGGAAAAGACTGTCAAGTAGTTAAAACGTAACATACAAAATGCGAAGATGTGGTGACCAAAAAAACTGCGCGTTCTAAGTGACATATTAAAACACCATGAGACATATGATAATAAGCACCAACAGACTGACAGTTTAACTACAAAAGATTTCACTTATATAAGAAGCAACGGGCTCTAGTGTGCTTAAAAGCTTATGAAGATCTAGCACAATGAGGGTGCTCCTGCCTGTAAGTCAAAGGAAATACATCATCAACCTCAAAGAAATGAAAAGATCTCATGTCACTTGCTAATGAAGCATATCAATTTTCACACAAAAATGACATCGTTTGTAAAAACGGGCAGTAGATTGGGTACAGCGATCAGGTGTGTTTAATAATCGGCTGATGGTGGCGCCGTTGGCCAATGAAGAAGCGGCGCTATGTTGAACTTTGTATTATCTTGACGCAGAGGCCAGGCGCAAGGCACGTGTTTTTAGCGACACAAGTAAGTTGGCGCGCCCCAGCTGAGACACCCAACTCGAAGGCGAGCGCGAGGTCCCAGTGCATATCGATAAATTGTCTTTCTGTTTATGGCCTCTACCTCTAGCTCTTATAAATAATAGCTGTGGCATGGGTGTCTGCGTTAGTTACTTAAAAGCTTAGCCATATAATGGTATAATGTAGGAAAATGTATTAGGTGCGTTGATCATTACACAAATACATGGCCCACGACTCAAACTAGCCATCACAGTTAAAATATGTTTAAAAAACAAATAAAAATAAATCCCATTAAAAAGCACTAAGACATCATGAATAAATATCAAAGCTGAGGAAAGAATGAGCGAAGAGATGCAAATAGTCGTACTTCACATGCAGTAAAAAGTATTAAACAAACAGAGAGATTACAAACCATTTCACTCGACAGGTACAAATGGTCATTTCAACTGTGTGATATAAACCATTGCACAATCAAATAGGAAAGTTACAAATCATTTGAAAAGAGAGGAAAAACGATCAAAAACCAACCTGTTACTAAGTGAGAGTTGATCATTCAGCAGATGTTTGGAGTCCTGACGGGAATGCTTACAAATCTCCGTCTCAGGCAGGGCTACCTGTGAAAACAGTCGTATGGTCTACAAGCTAAGCTGCCACAACTGTGCTGCATTCTATGTAGGCATGACAAAAACTGTCTGTCCACATGAATGGCCAGCCAGGCGACTAGCGCGAGTTTTGGTGTTCTCGTAAAGATAAGTCATTTTAGATTATAAAACGTATAGTTTACTACTGATTACTTGGTGAATAGGTGTATTAGTGTGCCTTTTAAGTGTACCATTAAAGGTTTCATTATTCTTTACGTAATATAGCAGAAAACGCGAAATAATCGTACAGTCGTATTTTCTGTTTACCTTTTGCCGCAGTAAATCTATAGAATTTCGCACAAAACAGGCAAACAGGAAGCTGAACGTCACCTGGAATGGCAACAAACTGGACCATACGGACAAACCAACATACCGTGGTGTCGTGCTGGATAGATCACTGACGTACAGATATCACCGTGAAAGAACCTGCCAAAAAGTTGCTGCCAGGAACAATATTTTAAGAAAACTGACGAATAGTAAATGGGGAGCTAGTCCGACTTTATTACGAACAACTGCTCAAGCACTTTGCTTCTCCACGGCAGAATATGCATGCCCTGTATGGTCCCAATCCACACATGCCAAAAAAGTCACTACACTCCTTAATGAAACATGCAGGCTAACAACAGGATGCATGAAACCTACTCCACTTGGGAAAATATACAAAGCAGCTGCATTCTCATCTCCTGAAACCCGAAGAATTGCGCACGAACATACAGAAAAATTTAAACAGATTTTCGACGAGTGCCACCCTCTGCACGGTTCTTCATGTGGACGTAGCAGACTTAAATCCCGCATGAGATTTCTCACTAGTGAATTGAACGAGCCTCCGAAGGACTACCCTGCCTCACGAGAAATACCCAGCGGCAGTACATCAAGCTGGAAGATTTGGAGAACACTGAACGGCATCAGAACAGGCGTAGCACCAGTTAAAGCAAACCTAGTCAAATGGGGTTTCAAGGACGAAGAAGACAACAAATGCGACTGTGGTGAAGTTCAGGATATGGAACACCTTCTACAGTGTTCCATCTGCCCCACAAGGTGTACCCTTGACGAACTATGGCTTGAGAAGAGAGAAACATTGGACTTGGCCCGACATTGGGCTGAAAGGCTTTGAAACAAATCTTCGGACACGAAATTGTAAATTAAAGTATAGAATTTCGTTTAATTTTTCTTTGCTCTCTCCAGCAATTTCACTGAAACGTACCTCTTCATTATTTAACTAGCATTTCCGGAAAGTAGCGTAAAGTTCAAGTTGTTATTTCTGAAACTTTGCACTTTTGTTTTTGTTTACACACAGTCGCGTATAGGCCAAATTCGTGGAACCATATTTTTGTGTTTATCTGTAATTTAACTGACTTATTCTTAATAGTCTTTTACGTTTATCATGACTTGCCGTAGAATGATTAGGTCGGGTCTTTGGTGTGATGGGTGCTGTAGTTTTTTCCATGTTGGCGACTGTAGTGGCGTGGGGACGGTAAGTAAATGAGACCCATCAGTGGGTTTGTAGGATTTGTAGTAGAGATAGGAAGATACTAGAACAGGAGGGCAAAATTGCCGCCCTTTAGGCTGAGTTAGACAAGGCCAGCGGAGATATTGACAGGTTAAGGAGGGGGAAGGGTAAAGAGAGGTGGGAAGTGGCAACAGGCAACAGGAGAAACAAGCCTAGAACTTTCTCTGACAGCTTGGTGGTGAATGTGGAAAATAGATTTGACCTGTTGCTTCAGTTAGAAGCTGGTGAGCCTCAATCAGTCGCAGTTGTAGACAGGGCACAACGAACTTGCAGCAGCAAATTGAAAAGTAAGAATGTAGGGAAATCAGTAAAGAGAAAGAAAGTGTTGTTATTAGGTAGTTGCCATGGAAGAGATGTTGGCCAACTTTTGCAGGATGAACTAGGGTCAGAATATCAAGTCACCAATTTTTTTAAACCTAGTGCTGGTCTGGAGCAGGTGACAGAGGATTTTGGATCACTTTACAAAGATTTCACTAAGGAAGAGACCGTCGTTATAGTGGGTGGCGTGGGTAATAGTATTTACAGTGATCCTGTGTACAGTATAGAGTGTGACATGGAAAAGATTGCATCAGCATCGAAACATACTAATGTTGAGTTTGTATCTGTTCTTGGACGCCATGACCGACCTCATTTGAACTCCTCTGTCAAGAGAGTTAATTTGGAGTTGGAACGGCTACTTATGTCGGTTGCAGGGTCACACATTGGTGTGGTTCCTGTCGATTCTCTCAATAGGTGGGATTATACTAGGCATGGCCTTCACCTCAACAGGACGGGGAAGGGTAATCTGGCTGGGAAAATAGCAGGAAAATTAAAGAGGGGAGGCACTTTCATGAGTGATAAAATACCAGTGGTTATAGGGTTCAGAAAAGACCCTTTTTTAGGGTAGCAAGGACAGAAAGAAACCAAATTTTAAGAGAGGTTAGGACTGAGACAAACCTTCAGTTTGAGAAAGAAACCAAGAAACATAATTCTACCTTATTACATCAGCATAAACAACAATTGGTTAAGAATTTACAACAGTCAGCAGATATTTTAACTGTACCCTATTTTAACTCTGTCAATGTGAAATGTCAGCTGTCTTTATTGCATCAAAATATTCGATGACTGAGAAATAACATTAATGAATTAATTATCTGCAGAGATGAGTCTTCAAACCCAGCTGACATAATCTGCCTCTCTGAACATCATGTGACCAGTGGTATAGAACTTTTAAGTGTTACAGGGTTTAGGTTAGCATCTCACTTTTGTAGGTCAGACATGGAGAAAGGAGTAGTTGCCACATTAATTAGGAACTGTCATAAATTTAAGAACATAGGCATTCATAAATTTTGCCTAGAACAGCATATGGAAGCTTATGCAACAGAAGTACAATGTCACAAAAAAATCTTTCATAATATTAAGTGTACATCGAGCACCTGCAGGTAACTTTAATCTGTTTGTAAACCACCTTGAAGCTGTACTGGCCCATTTAACAACCAAAAACAAAGAAATAGTGGTTGCTGGTGATTTCAATGTAGACTTCCTTAACGACTCTCCCAATAAGAACTTATTTGAGTTAGTAACGCCGGCCAGTGTGGCTCAGCGGTTCTAGGCGCTTCAGTATGGAACTGCGCGACCGCTACGGTCGCAAGTTCGAATCCTGCCACGGGCATGGATGTGTGTGACGTCCTTAGGTTAGTTAGATTTCAATAGTTCTACGCTCTAGGGGACTGATGACCTCAGATGTTATGTCTCATAGTGCTCAGAGCCATTTGAGCCATTTTTGAGTTAATAACGCTATCATTAAACTTAATTTCCACTGTAAAGTTCCCCACTAGGGTAGCCAATTGCTCACAAATAGCCACTGATAATATCTTTATAGGAAAGTCTCATGAACAAAATTATATTACAAAACCGATAGTCAATTGCCTCTCAGACCATGACATGCAGTTCCTTCTGTTAAATGTTAATACTGAACAGGACATAAAATCTGTCAAATCTGAGCTCAAGAGGGTAATCAATAAGCCAAAAATTGATTATTTTAGAACATTCCTCAGAGACAGTCACTGGACTGATGTTTACAGTGCTCATGGCATGAATGAAAAATATAACACCTCTGCTAATAAAGTGCTTATCTTATTCGAACACTGTTTTCCCCCAAAACTTACCAAAGTTAGAGCAAAGTCTACAAAGAAGCCATGGCTTACTCAAGGAGTAGGGGTGTCTTGTAAAACAAAAAGAAAACTGTATCTGTCAATCCGAAACAGTTCCGATGTTGATGCTAAGGCACATTACAAGAAATACTGCAAAATATTAAAGACTGCAATACGGACATCAAAGCAAATATATTACAAGGAAAAGATAGTCATATCAGATAGCAAAATAAAGACTATATGGGATATAGTGAAGGAGGAGACTGGTAGAACCAGACATGAAGAGGGATAAATAGCATTAAGAGTAAATGATACATTGGTGACAGTTGTGTATAATGTTGCAGAACATTTTAACAAACATTTTATAACTGTTACTGGCAAGATGGGGTTGTCAGGTTCTGTTGATGCTGCTATGGAATACCTCAGACCAGACATTTCAAGTATCTTCCATAATATGAATTTGACCCTCACTACCCCAGCAGAAATAATATCCATCATATAATCATTAAAATCAAAAACATCTAGTGGCTCAAAAATGGTTCAAATGGCTCTGAGCACTATGGGACTCAACTGCTGAGGTCATTAGTCCCCTAGAACTTAGAACTAGTTAAACCTAACTAACCTAAGGACATCACAAACATCCATGCCCGAGGCAGGATTCGAACCTGCGACCGTAGAGGTCTCGCGGTTCCAGACTGCAGCGCCAGAACCGCGCGGCCACTTCGGCTGGCTTAACATCTAGTGAGTATGATGAAATATCAGCAAAGTTAATTAAAGAATGTGATTCTGAGTTAAGTAACATATTAAGCTATCTGTGTAACCTGTCCTTTATCAGTGGAATATTTCCTGACTGGTTGAAATATGGTGAAGTTAAGCCACTGTTTAAGAAGGGAGATACAGAAATAGCATCAAATTTCTGTCCAATTTCACTTTTGCCAGCATTCTCAAAAATTTTAGAAAAAGTGATGTACACTCGGCTTTATAGGCATCTTATCTCAAATAACACACTGTCAAAGTCACAGTTCGGATTTCTGAAGGGTTCTTATATTGAGAAGGCTGTCTACACTTACAGTGAAAGTGAGCTTAATTCATTAGACAAAAAATTGCAGGCTACTGGTAAATTCTGTGATCTGTCAAAGGGATTTGACTGTGTAAATCACAATATCCCTTTAAGTAAATTAGAATTTTATAGTGTAACAGGAATTGCTGCAAAATGGTTCAAATCTTATATCTCTGACAGGAAAAATGGATGTTATTAGGAAAGAGACATGTATCAAGCTATCAGGCATCATACAACTGGGAACTAATTACATGTGGGGTCCCACAAGTTTCCATTTTAGGGCCCTTCCTTTTTCTTGTGTATATCTATGACCTTTCATCAGTAACATTACCAGAAGCCAAGTTTGTTCTGTTTGCCAGTGATACAAACACTGCAATAAATAGCAAATAAAGTGTAGTCTTAGAAACGTCAGCTAATAAAATATTTGTGGACATTAATCACTGATTCCTAGCCAATTGATTGTCACTAAACTTTGAAAAAACGCACTACATATAGTTCAGAACTTGTAAGCGGTGTCCCACGAGTATATGCCTAACATACGATGACAAGCAGTGTTAAATTCTTGGGATTACAGCTTGATAATAAATTCAACTGGGAGGAGCACACCACAGAACTGCTGAAGCATCTTAACAAATCTCTATTTGCAATGCGAATTGTGTCAGACATAGGGGATATAAAAATGAAAAAGCTGGCATAATATGCTTACTTTCATTCCATAATGCCAAATGGGATTATTTTTTGGGGCAATTCATCAATCCAAGCTAAAGTTTTCTGGGCACAAAAACGTGCAGTAAGAGTTAAAGGGGTGTGAACTCGAGAACACCTTGCTGAAGCCTGTTTAGGGAACTAGGGATACTAACTACTGTTTCCCAATATATTTATTGCTTACTGAAATTTGTCATTAAAAATATATCACTTTTTCAAACCAACAGCTCAATTCATGGAATCAATACTAGAAATAAGAATAATCTTCACGAAGATGTAAAGTCACTTAGTCTTGTACAAAAAGGTGTGCATTATTCAGGAACACACATTTCCAATGACTTGTCAGCAACCATAAAAACTTTAACAAGCTATGAAATTCAGTTTAATCTGTGTGAGTGTGTGTGTGTGTGTGTGGGTGTGTGTGTGTGTGTAAGTACAATCCAACTTCTGCACCAGTTCAGTGCAGTAGTGTGTTCATTGTAAATAAGTATTTAGTAGTTGTGTTACATGTTTATTACCTTATAAATAAATAAAAAGCTTTTTTTATTTTAAATTCAGTGCATTAGTATTTGTAAAATGATTCTTTCATATAGCGTTCATTAAAAAATGATTATCATGCCACTTGGGACCTGTGGAATGGTACATTTAGCTTATTTGTTTGAGTTGTAAATATTTGTCATGTACTGTTGTTTTTCTGACATGTTCTAGATCCTGGAGGACCTCCTCACTTCAGATCAATTGGAATGAAAATAAATCTAATCTAATCCAATCGAATCCAACAAACTGTGGACAAGAAACAAGTGGACCACCCTGTTGCTGAACACGCTGCCAAACATGATATTCCTCATTTCAATAACTGGTTCACAGCCTATGCCATATGGATCCTTCCCACTAACACCAGCTTTTCTGAATTGCACATATGGGGACTTTCCCTGCAATACATCCTATTTTCTTGTAGCCCTCCTGGCCTCAACCTTCGTTAGTCACTGTCCTGACCCATCCAGCCCTTTCCCTGTTCACATTCCATCACTACACAGCTATCTTACAACCACTGCACACTGTCTTTTTATTTCTCTCCTTTTCCACTACTTACCTTCCCCATCCCCACTTCTCCCCTGCCCCCCTCCCCACCATCCAACCTGCAGAACTTCAGTGTCCACCAACCCCACCACACTAACCCTCCCACTCCCCACCCCAGCCTCCTACTTACCCGCACCCAGTCGCCCTTCCCATCATTCACTGGTGCCACTGCTTACAGTGTGGTTTCATTTGCCTGAGACTGCAGTCATGTGTGTGAGAGTTGTGTTTGCGTGAGTGTGGGTGTGAATGTGTGTCTATTGAGGACAAAGGCCTTAATGGCCGAAAGATATAATTGTGAGAGTGCTTTTTGTTGTGCATATCTGTGACTCTGCACCTCTAGTATATGGTGAGTAGCTACTTTCCTTCTTATAATAGTGTTACATTCCATCCTGGATTCTCCATTTGTTGATTTTTGCCTGATGGCTTTTAATCGATCCTAACACAGTGCTGTTTCCCTTTGTTTTTGTTTTCTTTTGCATCACTATACTCAATGTCCGTTCTTCTTCGTCTTCTTTCCTGTGTTTCTCTTGTTTCCTTACAAATTGCACTGCACCCTTTAGTTATGAGTGACAGTGCATCAACCGTCTCAGCTGCACACAACAGATGGCTACAAGACCTTGCTAATTGTTGGTGCAGCATCTTATGTCCCACATTACTCCAGCCAATATAATTAAACCTATGCTTTCAAGCTGATCACTCTCCCTGCACCATTTCCCATATCTTTGCGTGTTAATTCCCGCACCTTTCCAGTGCCACACAATCTTGTATCTCATCCTACAAACCCTTCCCGCCCCCCACACTTTCTCCTTCCTATCCCAGTTTGCAACCTCTAATTTCACCATCCATATCTGCTGTCCCCCTTCCTCACACTCATCCAACCTCAGACTTGCCACCCACAGTAATATATATTTTTTTATTATTTGTTCTTTACTTTGATCCTTGTGACTTCTCGACAATTGAAGTGAGTTTTCGCCCCTCGCTATTCTCGGCTCCCTCACATTTCGTCTTCTCTCTACCTTTTGCATACATTGCTTTCTTTTTGTGAATTTTCACACGTATTTGGGCGTATTTTTGGTAAATTTTTCAGGTGTAATTCTCCATTATTTACGTAATTTTTCTCATTTTCCCTACCACCATGGATCCTTGATCCTTCCATCTGCGTCAGTACACAAACGTTTCCTTGTCCATAGCCAGATCTCAGTCCCACATACTGTTCCTGCGTTGTTGGTCGGCTCATGGAATCCCCCCTAATGGTCTTACCATCAAATTATCCATCTCTGGCTGCCACCCCTCCTTCCATAATGACCTCCACCTGTTGAGATTCTGCCAGTCCTTAACCCTCACCAACACCTGCAAAACCATATCAACCAAGCCCTAACCTGTTTGGAGTACCTTCTCACCATCACAAAATTCTCCTGCTACGAAATCCCAAATTTCTGGAACCGATAACACACACTGAAACTCTTGCCCAGCAGGAACATCAGCAACATGCACAACACCACCCCAAAAAGTTCTCCATCCCGAACACTTCCTACTCCCACTTTGGAGTACCACTGTCCACCACCTCTACAACAACCTCCAAACCTCCCCCAAGTCCCCTCATAGCTGACAAACCCTGTCTCACAGACCTAATACACTTACCCCACCCTCCAAAACTGCCTCCCACCACCACACAGAATCCAGAACCTAAACAGACCCACAACACATTCACGTCATTTCCTCCAGAAGTCTTAGCCCTCAGAAATATCAGTCCTTTCCAAAGGACTCATCTTTTGCCTCACTCCCAATTTCTGTCATGCACGACTTGTTAAAGGCCATCTTTCCTTCCCCTGGTCCCTACAGTGAAAACACTTTTTCGCCACCAACCCTACCAATGAGACTCAATCAAATACCAATATTGAACCTTGCCTAACTCCATCCAACCGTAATCCACCCCCTGTTAACTTTACAGAATTTCTTAACCTTACCTTGCCTCACCATCATCCCCTAAATCCCTCAACATGGAAATTATCCGTACATCCTCACAAAGAACTGCAGTTCACCATCTAAAAATTGATCTCGACCTTATAATTTTATCTGCAGACAAAGGCTCCACCACTCTTGTTCTGAACAGCAATGATTACCTGGTGGAAGGACTCTGCCAGCTGTCAGATACTTACACCTACAAGCCTTGTCACAGTGACACCATTCCAGTAATCCAACAGGATCTCCAGTCACTACTCATTTCCTTAGGCCCATCTCAGAACCTCTTTCTGAAGTCCATCTCTCTACTCACCCATCACACTCCCCAGACTCCTAAGTTCTACATGCCTCCTAAAGACCATAAATCTAACCACCCAGGAAGTCCCATTGTGGCATCTGTGCTCTCATAGAGCAACACATTGAATCTGGCAGATTAAAACTGTGTGCTGGACCAAGACTCGAACTCGGGACCTTTGCATTTCGTGGGCAACTGCTCTAGCAACTGAGCTACCCAAGCACGACTCACGCCCCATCCTCACAGCTTTACTTCTGCCAGTACCTCGTCTCCTACTTTCCAAACTTACAGAAGCTCTCCTGCGATCCTTTGAGAACTAGCACTCCTGAAAGAAAGGATATTGTGGAGACATGGCTTAGCCACAGCCTGGGGGATATTTCCAGAATGAATGAGATTTTCACTCTGCAGCTAAGTGTGCACTGATATGAAACTTCCTGGCAGATTAAAACTGTGTGCTGGACCGAGACTCGAACTCGGGACCTTTGCCTTTTGTGGGCAAGTACTCTACCAACTGAGCTACCCAAGCATGACTCACGCCGTATCCTCACAGCAGGGGAGCTTTTGTAAAGTTTGGAAGGTAGGAGACGAGGTACTGGCAGAAGTAAAGCTGTGAGGACGGGCGTCAGTCGTGCTTGGGTAGCTCAGTTGATAGACCACTTGCCCATGAAAGGCAAAGGTCCTGAGTTCGAGACTCGGTCTGGCACACGGTTTTAATCTGACAGGAAGTTTCATATCAGTGCACACTCCGCTGCAGAGTGAAAATCTCATTCTGAACACATTCAACCTATTATCAAGAACCTACCCTATTATATAAAAGATACCAACCATTTCCTCCACTGACTCTACACAGTTTCTGTCCCTTTATTACACCTTCCAATCCTCGTCACTATTGATGCCACCTTCCTGTACACTAACATTCCTCATGCCAATGCCCTTACCACCATTGAATACCACCTTTCCCAATGCCCAACAGATTCCAAACCAACAACTTCCTTCCTAGGCATCATGATCAACTATATCCCCCCTCCAAATTACTTCTCCTTCAAAGGCATTACCTACAAAAAATCTGGGGTATGGAGTTGAGAATCTGAATGGAGCCATCCTATGCCAAACTATTCATGGGCCATCTAGAGGAATCCTTCCTAAATACCCAGAATCCTAAACCCCTCACCTGGTTCAGATTCATGACATCTTTGCTATCTGGATCGACAGTGAGGACACCCTGTCTACATTCATCCAGAACCTCAACAACTTCTCCCACATTTGCTTCACCTGGTATTAGTCAACCCAACAAGCCGCCTTCCTAGATGTTGACCTCCAGCGCAGAGATGGCTACATCCGTACCTGTGTCCATATAAAACCTACTAATCATCAGCAATACCTCCACTTCAACAGCTGCCCCTCACTCCATACCAAGAAGTCCCTTCTGTACAGCCTAGGCACGCCTGGTCGTCCCAACTGCAGTGACGAGCAGTCCCTCTTAAAATATAGTGAGGGTGTCACTGATGCCCTCACTGACCATAATTATCCTCCCAACCTTGTATGAAAACAAACCTCCTGTGCCTTATCTTTCAAGTCTCACACCACCTCCCAAAGTCCCACCATCCAGCCACAGAGGAGCATTCCCCTTGTAACTCAGTACTAACCAAGGACTGGAGCAATTGAATTACATTCTCTGCCACGGTTTCATTTACCTCTAGTTGTGCCCTGAAAGAAGAATTGTCCTGTCCACCATCATTCCCACCCCACCAACAGTGGTATTCCACTGTCCACCAAATCTACACGATATTCTCATCCATCATTACACAACCCCTGCTCCCAATTCCTGACCTCATGGCTCATGCCCCTGTAATAGACCAAGATGCAAGACCTGTACCATACATCCTCCCACCACCACCTACTCCAGTCCAGTCACTAAGACCTATCCCATCAAAGGTAGGGCTACCTGTGAAACCAGTCATATGGTCTACAAGCTAAGCTCAACCACTGTGCTGCATTGTATGCATATGGTCTACAAGCTAAGCTCAACCACTGTGCTGCATTGTATGCATATGGTCTACAAGCTAAGCTCAACCACTGTGCTGCATTGTATGTAGGCATGACAACCAACAAGCTGTCTGTCCACATGAATGGCCACCAACAACCTCTGGCCAAAATAAAAGTGGACCACACTGTTGCTGAACATGCATCCAAACATGATATCCTTCATTTCAGTAACTACTTCACAGCCTGTGCCATATGGATCCTTCCCACCAACACCAGTTTTTCTGAATTTCGCAGATGAGAACTTTCCCTGCAATACATCCTACATTCCCATAACACTCCTGGTCTCAGCCATCGTTAGTCACTGTTCTCACCCACCCAGCCCATTCCTTGTTCCCAGTCCAGCTCTGCACAGCCATTATTTCACCACCACACCTGTCTTTTTATTTCTCTTCTTTCCCACTACTTACCCCCACCCCCATTTTTCCCTTTCCTCTGTCTAGCCTGCTGCACTTCACTGTCCACCATGATAATATCTCCCACTCCCCACCCCAACCTCCTCCTTACCTCCACAGAGTCACCACTCCCACCATTGACTGGTGCTGCTACTCACAGTGTGGTTTCAGTTGCCTAAGACTTCAGTTGTGTGTGTGTGTGTGCGTGTGCATGTGTGTGTGTGTGTGTGTGTGTGTGTGCCTATTGTTGATGAAGGCCATAATGGCCAAAAGCTTTCTGCGATTCAGCATCTGTGCTGTATGGTGAGTAGTAACTTGCCTTCTCATTATATTGTTACAATCTTTCCTGTACTTTCCATTGTTTGATTGTCTCTTCTTAAGTGGAGCCAGAGGTGACAATGCTGCCTATGTTAA
Organism: Schistocerca cancellata; assembly: GCF_023864275.1. Lineage (NCBI taxonomy): Eukaryota > Metazoa > Arthropoda > Insecta > Orthoptera > Acrididae > Schistocerca > Schistocerca cancellata. Next base: position 962,329,325 of record NC_064626.1, read on the forward strand.
AATCACTAAGTTTGAGGAACATTTATGAATAAACTACCAAATAGAAAAATTTGAATTTTTTTTACATACAGAGTGGTTTAGTATTGCAGTTATGACAGGGGGATTTTGGAGTATCTTTTCTAGTTTCCTTCCAATTATTTTTTTTATTAATGACCCAATTTTTTTACAAATAATAATTATAATTAAACTGAAATGAAACTACTGATAATACTGCCAAATGGCTGTGTTACAATGTACGTTCGACCACTAGGAGTGCTGTATAAAAATTTCATCTCGCTAGCTTGAGTGGATTTTAAGAAAATGTTCCTTATATTCAAAAAATTCTAATTTACGGGAAATGGCTATCAAAGTTTCTCAATACATTCCTGCACTATAGGATGGATTATCAGGGTCTTCTTCTTCATCCTCCAAAAGCTTCCTCTTCTGTCTTCTTTTCTGGCCTGTTGTTCCATCATACTTCATATGCCTCTCTCTTCTTTCTGCCCCTCTTATCCTTTCTCTGTCAATATTTCTTAGTGCTCGTACAGTGTTCACCCCAGCTGTAAATCCTAATGCCTTCAGAACTTCACACTTCACACTTTTCTCTTGGTTGTAGGTTGCTATTGCATCATAAATGCCAAAGTGCAGTGTTTTTATGCTTACAAACACTCTTTTAGGAATCACTTTCCAAATCAAATTGTTTACACTCTCATTAGGATTCTGCATCTTTCCGTGTAGACATTTGTGTAACAATTCTGGCTGTGCTAAGTCATGAAAAATTTGTGTAACAATTCTGGCTGTGCTAAGTCATGAAAAATTTGCTGCCAAACCATGTTTGTGATCATAGCCCTTTTTTGCACTATATTTGCACCAGGAATCTTTTGGGCACAGGCTGTGTTGAGGGTATTCATTGGAAGAGGCAGTATGAAGGAACAACGCCCACACTGCTTTTCGCATGTCACTAACATTACTTGTATTTTGCCTTATAGCATACCCATAGTATCTCTGTAGACGTTCAATCACCTCATCAGTAAGCCTGCCTCTCCCTCCTATTGTCTTTCCATCACTGAGCTTACTTGAACCCAAAGTTTGTTTGAGCCTTCGAAGCCGTGCATCCATACGCTTTTGCACATGCCCAATGCATTCCAACTTTTCAACTAATAATTCATTTCCATATGGTTTCAGTTCCTCTATAGTCTTGAAACCTTTGGAGTCACCATCCCCAAGCTAGTATTTGTACCTAAAGTTGTATCTGGGAACTGAACGTTCAAAAATTTGTTTCACTCCATCCACTTCCATTGCTCCACTTGATCCACTAAAATTTGCCTCACAGGTTCCACTGTGCTCTCCTTTCATTTTAATTTTGCACCTACAATGTTTTGATAATATTGCAACATCTATCACTTTTGCACTATCACCAAAAGTAGCAGTTACAACCCCATTTAGGGGTTTATGACCCCTCTTTTGCCAGGAACCATCTAATGCCACTACCAAATCCCTAGAACCACCGTTCATTTCTACAGATTCCTCCACTACTTCCTTCATGGTTTTCAAAGCCACATCTTCAACAGAGGATCCTACCAGTTCACAGTAGTACCGAAATTTGCTTGGAGGTGATGGCAAGTTCATAATACCACAAAACAGTTTACCAGCAGCAGACCCTTTTCCAATGGATTGGAGACCATACACAAGTCGAACATTCACATCAAACATGCTAGATCGTCCATTTTCACCAAAGAGACTGGTATGTGAATTGTAGAAAGTCACTTGATACTTGCAACATGCACAGATTATCTTCACCTCACAAGCTAAACCAAAGTGCTTTGTTATCTCTACTCCCACTCCTACACTTGAACACATTTTGCACAGAACACTTTCTTTCAGCACAGAAGATAATAATCCAATATTCAGTACTTCGTTATTATCATCACTGTCACTAACATATTCACGAAATCTGTCATTTCCACCAGTCAGCTTCTTGCTAGAAGATGTCACAGGGCTATGGCCGGCCATGTGTTGCTTAGCAGAAGAACACACTGTTTCAGTAATTGTAGTATAGGAACTTGGTATTAGTGTTAATTTTCTGTTCCCTACGTTCTTCCTCGTCTTATTACACGGTTACTAAAACGTGGCATCGTAACCAGAACAACGCTTTACACAAGAAGTATAATACTACCAACAACAGGCGCAACACTGAACTAATTCGAAACGGTAAACAGCAAAGAGACGATGTTCTGCGCTCTTAGCGCTTCATTTGTCACAGAAAACAATGTAGCCAACCCTTGCACACTCGCTGTATGCGTAACATAAGGCGCTGTATGCGTAACAGGCTGAGAAAATCCCAAGCAGTTCGCGAGAAAGTCACGAGAGGGTGTTAGATGCATTCAGCGGCCACCCATTTCCTCTGCAGGCGTGGGGGAAAATGGTAATAACTCCACTTCTAGGGTGAGTGGAACAATAATTCAAAATTTACATTGAAGAGGAATGTTCCAAATAATTTTCGGTAGCAAAAAAAAAAAAAAAATTCGTAATTTTTTGGATTTGACCACCTCCAGCTCCCCTTAAAGATTCATTTTGCATACTTTATCCATTATGTGCAACATTTCCATATTAAGTAACGAAAGCGGTGGGTGTAAATGCTTTTCAACTTTAAGGTGTTCTCGAAACGTTGGCCTAGAAGCGTTCTCGCCATCAATAAATGCTCACAGGACCGAATCTTAAATGCTCTTCTTGTTTGTCCTACATAAATGCTTGGCATACACTGCACTGAATTTTGTTTATCCCTGATTTTAGATATTTATCAATAGGGGGACTCTTGTTATGTATGAAAAGAGGCTTAATGAGATTATTTGTGGTTCACGTCCCACCATCGTGTTGGATGTCTCAGCTAATGTGGTCCCACTTACTGGCGTCGCTAAAAACTCGTGTCTGGCGGCCGAACTCTACCTGAAGATAATGGAAAGATCCATGTAGTGTCACATCTTCATCAGCCCACGGTACTACCATCAGCCGATTATTAAATTGTACCCAGATGCGAAATTGTTTTGAAAGCGTTTTTCGAAATCAGTCTTAAGCAGCTCGTTCGACAGCCCACACGCAGTGGAAATATTTTAGACCTTGTAGTAATAAACAGCCTGATCTAATCGGGGTGTCATTGTAGGATTAGTCAGCATGATGTCATCATAGCGACTCTTGTTACTACGATTAATAAATCAGTGAAGAGGTCTAGAAGAGTATTGCTGCTAGAAAGAGCAGACAGACAATGAGAAGACATCACTTAGTTCCAGTACGATGCCTGTAGAGGAATTATGGGCAAAATTTAAACAGATTGTAAATCATACGCTAGAGAACTACATGCCGAGTAAGTGAACTAAGGGCCGCCGTCACAACGAAATTCGAAAAATGCTGTCTAAGCAAAAGCTGTTGCATTCTAGTTTCAAAAGAGAATGCGCAAATCACGACAGGAGAAACTAATGGAAATTCGGACGTCTGTAAAAACATTGATGCACGAAGCTTAAAACAACTGTAGCCATATTTCTTACCGAGAAGCCGAAGAATTTATAGTCCTAATAAAATCGCTAAGTGAGTCTCAGGCTTTTCTCTGGTTACTCGTTGAGTCGTCGGGTGTGACAGTAGAAGATAGCAAAAGTAAAGCCGAAGTTTTAAATTTCGCGTTTAAGAAGTCGTTCACGCAGGAGAATCGTACAAATATACCGTCGTCTTAAGCATCGCACAGGTTACCATATCATCATAACAATCACTGATGTACAGAAACAACTGAAAACGTTGAAAGCAAATAAGCCGCCAGGTTCTGATAGAATCCCAATTCTATTTTATAAATAGTACTCTACGGCCTTGGTACCTTACTTAGCTTGCATTCATCGTGAATCTCTCGTCCAGCGCCAAGTCCCAAGGGACTGGGAAAAAAGCGCAAGTGACTCCTGTATATAACAAGGTCGAAAGAACGGACCCACGAAATAACAGACCAATATTTTTAACATGGGTTTGCTGCAGAATCCGTGAACATATTCTCGGTTCGAATGTAATAAATTTTCTTGAGAGGAAAAAGCTTCTGTTCGCAAATCAGTACGTTTTAGAAAGTATCATTCGTGCAAAACTCAGTTTGCATTTTTCTCACATGATATTCTGCTAACCATTGATGTGAGGCGATAGACGGATTGCATATTCCTAAATTTCCGACTGTCAACGAAGGTACAATAGGTTCCAGGTAGGTGGGTGCCTCGAAAGCTTCTTTAGTAACAGAAAATGTGAATGAGAAAATATTTGATTGTAGTCATACTACACAGAAATAAATGATAATCGTAATAAAATAAGAGAAATCAGATCTCGTACAGAAATATATGACCGTTTATTTTTCCCACTCACTGTTGCAGAGTGAAACGGAAGAGAGTCTGAATGTGGTTCGGAGAACCCTATACCAGGCACTCAGGTGTGAACTGTTGAGTAGTGACGTAGTTGTGATATGGATGCAGATATAGACGGCATAATCACTCAGAGCTCTTTCCATATGGTGGGAGGGCTAAAGAAGCTGTTATGTTCTTAGTTAATTTAAGTATCTACTTCACTCTTCAGATTAATGGGTAAGTTGCCAAATCACACTGTTCTGTGCCACGCTAAGTCTGAGTGAGTACAATGAGTCACATCTCATTCTGGTTGTATGTTTATGAATTTTGCTGTTTTTTATATCGAACTGTGATCGACTGTTGACAAGAAACTTCATAATAAAGAGAATGCACTGTGACTTTCTTGTCAGAAGGCCCAGCTCTCTAAGGAGCCAGCTGCAGATGGTTCCGGAGTCGACGTCACTTTCTTCTGCAGTGAGATGTTGCCACAGAGTATGACGCTATAAAACATTAGTGATGAATCAAATTAAAAATGTAGGTCAGTGTTTTAATATTAAAATTTGCAAGTTCTTCTGTTATTTGTTAGCAAAACTTATACATTTAAGAAAGCATATAACATATGAGTTTCAATTCAGGTTCCTGTGAGTGTAAACAGCCAAGAATTTGAACATGTATATTTTGTGATAGACGATTTGCAGTGAACTAGTTAATAATTAAAAATTAGAATTGACCCTACATCGATCACTGTGGTGTACTTGTGTTGTTACAGTCCCTGGGTTTCTTAATAAGGCACTTCGGTTACTTTTATTTTGGTAGGGTGAAAACTAGCAGATCCCAGATAACTTCATATTTGGGATTGCCTAGGAGAATACTGTTAACTGCACTAAAAAATCCACTTGTAACATGACTTAAACAGCCAGTTGGCAGTATTTCATCGCTGAAATTTTGCATAGCCCGATTCATGATGAGTTGAAAAATTGACATGTTCTCTGCAGATACCACTCTTAACTGCACAAAAAAATCCACTTGTAACATGACTTAAATAGCAAGATGTCAATATTTCATCCCTGAAATTTTGCATAGCCTGATTCATGATGAGTTGAAAAATTGGCATGTTCTGTGCAGATACCTTTTCGGAAATCACATTGCGACACATTCAGTATTTTATTCTTGTGATAGCTGAATCATTGTTATTGCATAGATAATACTGTTCAGTTGATCTGAGATGGAGTTGAGCAGTCAGACTGATCGGCAATAGTTAATATCTGTCTTGCATCCTTTCTTGTAAACAGTACGTTTCAGCCTGTCTGTAAATACTCCCTGCGATAGCGGAAAAAATGAAATGATCGTATGGCATTGTTGGCTGGGAGCCTCCATCCGGGGCAGTTCGGCCGCCGAGTGCGAGTCTTATTTCAGTCGACGCCACATTGGGCGACTCACTTGCCGGTGACGAGGATGACATTGTGATGAGGACAACACAATACCTAATACGCGAGCGGAGAAAATCTCCAACCCGGCCGGGAATCGAACCTGGACCCGCTGCATGGGAGGCAGGCACGTTATCATTCAGCTAAGCAGGCGGACTGTGATATTAGTATACTGCATAAATGAATACGCTGTGTACATTTGAGGAAAAGTATTTTAGTGATTTGCTTGAGATCTTATCAATCCCATGGAAACTTTTTTCTTTTGAGCGAATGAATTACATAATTAATTTCTTTGGCAGACAATGAAGCAGTTGCTATCTGGATATATTTGGCACTACTTTGTCCATGTACTCTCCTGAGTTGCCACTCCAATCTAATAAAATAATTCAACGAAGCTGTTACGAAATATCTGTCTACCTATCTGTCAAGACTCATTGTTTGCCTGTTTTTCTTTTAATAACTAAATTATCATTATTCTTAACTGATTTCCGAGTTCCTATCGTAACTATTTCGTACGCCGATGTAACTTCTTACTACACTGAAGACTATTTTTCACATTATACAGAAATTTCTTATATTTTGATATCTTTTCCTAAGGTAGTACAGTTTCATTGTAATGAATTTTTATGTCACCAACTTCCTTTCATGCTCTGGCGCCGAAAAGTTGCGTATGTCCCATTGCCGTGTCCTCTAGGTCGGTTACCTTGGCATTCCAATCCCCCGTGTTGTTGATAGGAGCTACACAAGACCACAGGTAATGACTGTGTCCCTAGACTTCGAATGGTATGTTTCAAAAGATAAATTGCTGTAGAGTTTCCTTAAGAAATCCGCTTGAGTATCATGATACCACCATATGAAAATGGGGACTAACATAGAAAAGATAATGGCAGCATAACTTGTTAATTCGAACAAATTTTTTCTGGCCATGTTCCAGCGTGGAGCTCTTTCTTTTTTTGCATTTATTACCAGTTCGTGCTATCTGTATTAAACAGATTGCTTGCATCCGCCTGAACACACATTTGCACAGAGAAATAGCATTTTATTAGCGTTACGATTTACAACAGTAAACCACCGTGAAAAATTTTACAGATTGTTGTAAAAACAAATAGCCACGGAGGGATATGCCTGTTCGTGTGCATACCTCTGTCCAATCAGACTTATGTGTTTACTTTCCGTGAATCAGCTCACGGTGTCCTCAGTGTAAACAAATCTGTTGCAGTCGCCAATCTCTTTCCACTTTGTGAGTTATTTACTATTCCTCATAATTACTGCCTGTCAGAAAAATAACGAGACAGGACGGATTATTTTCAGACACAATGAAAAAGATCAGTATTGATTTTGATTTCCAACATTTCTGTATTATTCAGACTACTACAAACTGAGCTACTGATTTTCACAGCATAAATAGTATCTGAAAGACAAAAAAAATTTAAATCTCCTTAAACATTTAGGCATATTGCCTGTTCTTAAAGCTACGTTAGTTCCCTTTTGGTATACATATACAAATAGATTCATGCATTCAGTGAGTTTTTAACAATAATCTTTTGATGAGATCTGCCTTCAGCAATTTTTTTTCTTCTTTTTATCCATACATGTCTCACTGACCTAACAGCATCAACAGTATGTTCTTTTATTTTCCTTACTATAACAAGAAAGTTGCTCTTTATGGAAATGTCCGATTTCTCCACTTGGCATTCAATTTTCTAGTGTCCACAGCTACGCTCACTACCTCGAGATGACTAAATGACAATATGTAAGTAGGGGGATACCTTCGTTCTGCCACATTTTGTTAGTGCAGGTTGCCTACATCAGGGGCAGGTATGCACTAAGGGGCAAACATGTTGTTCTCCATTGATTGACAGGTACTTAACCTATTGTTCTGTTAAGTGCTTTTCCCAGCCACCTCATTTTCTTTTGAAGGCACTTAACCTATTGTTCCCCCCATCACCTTCCCCTCCCCCAACCCCCTCCCCATTTGCTGCTACAGGTACGCTTTCAGGTCTGAGTTATTGGAATAAGCCCCCCTCTCACTCTTATCTATTAGATTCACTATTTCATTAAATTGATCAATTAATTAACTTCTCTGTTGGGCAAGTGCCATGCCCCCTTGCCACACACCCAGGAGGGAAGTTGAAACTCCATCAGGACAGGGCAACCTCTACTAACCTAAGAAAATGGTGGGAAGATAGGTCACTTGTGCTACCTCCACTAACCTAAGTCATCAGACCGCCAACTCTTCCTAGGAAGTAGCGGCAAATTTAAATTTTGGAGGGAAGATAGGTCTACATCTAAATCAATGCGATTACTCTGTTGTTCACAATTAAGTGCCTGGCAGAGGGTTCAATGAATCACCTTCAAGCTGTCTCTCTACCGTTCCAGTCTCGAGTGGCACACGGGAAAAACGAGCACTTAAATTTTTCTGTGCGAGCCCAGATTTCTCTTATTTTATCATGACGATCATTTCTTCCTATGTAGGTGGGTACCAACAGAATGTGCCCACCGAGAACAGAAGCTTGAATATTGAAACGTGAAACTGATCTCTGACCCATCAATATATCATGGCATACTGTATAGATCTAGTAAACATACAATTCTTATCCTGTGCCATACAAAATCAGCCCTTTTACATCATTCGTACATTTACCCGCAAAGTCAGACAACACCGTATACACTCCTAGATATTTGACTGCGAGGTCGGTGGTCATCCACCACCGATGGGTGACCAGAGTACCCTCAGTAAACAGAAGTCACTCTCAGAACAGTTCTACAAATTCGAGCTAGTTCCCCCTTATTACTGTTTCTGGTCTGGACCTGCTTGCTTGCTTTCTTTTCTACACCCATCTTCAGACTCTGGTATTACAAGAACACATGTATTTTTGCATGTCTTACCATAATATTATACCATTTTCGTGGTACTTCTCAATAACAAGCATACAGCAGTATCCTACTGATCACTCGTACAACATAATCCTGAAGATATAGACTGGAAATTATTTCTCTACAAACCAAAATCTTTAGCTAGGTGGGGTATGCTGTAAACCACTCAGTCTCAGTAACTAGAGACTTACCCCGCCTGCAAAGACATTTACGTGGAAAAAAGAGAGACAGAGAGAGAGAGAAAACTGATATTTCCATTCACGAATACCGATGTCAGTGATGTAACAGTTTCAAATCATCCCTATAATTTACAAGGTCAGCGAAGGTGTTTCTCATATCTAGAGAACATGCAAATGTGTCTTCTACATGCTAGATGCACACACCACAATCGATCTTCTCTCAACTCAACTAAATAAAGGCGCAACATCTGCAGAAACAGACGACCGAACAATTTACATGAGAGGAAACAACATTCCAGTGCAAACACAACTCCATATTCAATCTTCTCAAGTTTCCATGCGATCACGATAGTTATCCAACACATACTAAGTGTCAGTACGCTATTCGGTCATCTAGAGGACAATACGGTTATTTAAACTACATTCCTACACTCCAACAAGCCTCTCCATTTGGACAGCTCCTACAGTGAATGGGAAACGTGAATCATCCCCGCACAGGTCACCGGCGCTGCACGCCGAGCACACACAGGTAGAATCATTATCCTAAGGAATCGGTCACATATATCTTTTTTCCCTGTACTTACTACTAAATTTTACGATCGCGATCTCAGTTGTACGACATTCGACAATGAGCGAAGTGTCGGAAATGCACCCTGTCGATGGCTGTGGCTCTGTAAATAGAAATATCAGTACCTTTCTTATGACTTGAGATACTCTTCCCTTGCTATCACAGTCCTCAACGTCAAATCCATACCTTCCTTATGAACGGACATAGTCATTTCCTTTGCACATGTCCACCGTGTCTTAGAAAGAGGTATTTAATCGTCTTATAAACCACCAGATGTTAAAAAAAACTGATCCCAACGACTACTGTGTGTTACTGTCACAAGCGGTCTTAATTCTACGTGTGCAGACAAGTACCCATGTTAAAAGCTATACCGGCTTTATAAATATATGTATGGCATTACATGCAAATCACATGGTTTTTCAAGACAAATATCGAGATGGTGATCGCTGCAGTGTATAGTATCAGACCAACACGTCAGCAATGGTGCAACCTCGTAATAAAATTACCGCGTTTTGAAAGCGATTCGGCTAAGAAGCGTGGTATGAAACCAGTATTTGCAACTCCCTCACGCCGCTGCTGCTAGATATTTCTCCAGTATTTGTAACGCATTCTGTCTCGATGCCATGTCTGAGGTGCTGCGATATATCCACTGAGTTATAGGCGATGATTGACTGAGAAGGATCACAAACAGAAGTAGATGGTGTGATGATTGAGGTCGTAAGAAATGTACACTAGCTTTTCAGATCTCTAGTGCTGCGCTTTCGGTTGAAATGATGCCTATGATTTGGAATCAAGTCTTTCCATTCAACCACATACCTGCGTTGGATCCTGTGGAGAAGTCCATTAATGATTACAGTCTCTCATGAACCATATTTCTGACTCACTCATGACTCGAAACGAGCCACCATTCTCGAACCTATCCGCTACAATAAAATTCCAACAAGGTTTTAGGTAGCCCCTATGCATCTTGCAACTATCCCTCAGACTCTGCGCTACTGCCCCTGCAGCTTTGTGCATGTGATTTTTCCAATGTATGTCGGAACTGAGTAGAAGTCAGAGAAATCTATATCTACCATCTTCTGCAACCCGTGTAGAAACAGGCGAAGCTGAGTTACTGCGACAGAACTGTGTTTTGACCATTCAACGGAAACGAAGCCCGCTTCTGCAGCATGAGGTAGTATAAAAGATAATATGGGAACTGGGGGAAGGAAGTCAATTTTGCTACTGTATTGTGGTGCTTCTCCAAATTACAAGCAGGTACTACAGATCAACATCCCTCAGCGCCCTTTCACGTCTATCACTCCCAACATTCTATCATCGTTATTCTGTACCTTCCACCAGAGAAAAATTACGAGCTGTAGAAGCTGCACTAACTTCTTCTGATAGAGAACTTAAGATGTTTACCGCATCTCTCTCCTCTCATATATCGAAAACTACTCCATGCGTGCTGGCTTCGAGCGCATGTGATGATCCTATTAAATATACAAGTATTGATCCACTGCGCAGACCAGTTTAAAGTTTCATCACCTATACTGTAGGAGGATGACCGTATCCCACAGACTATACTGTAAGTCGCAAGAGACGTTCCCTGTGACCCTGTGTCGTTGTTTGAAACATAGTGTATCTCTGCTGTTACACGCTTTGTGCACTGCCATACATTTTGTTTTTCCTCCACGACTTCATGATCTGTGTCAGGTTCTAAACTGACATTAACACTTTCTGATCCATTGCTTCTCGCAGAAAACTAGACGTAGCATGGTGTAAATCATGTTGTTACTGCACCTACCATAACATGCTGCACACACTGGATTGTTTTACATAATAACAGATAGTTACAACATAAGGAAACTGGAAGAGTTTGGCTACGTTGTGGAGAGTTTCCAAACTGCTGTCTGAAAGTGATTGACGACCTATATATTTAAACTCATCTGTCACAGTGACGCAATAATTGATGGTTCCGAATTCCATTTAGACTTATTCCTCATACTGTAGTCATATACACGATCACTGTTTCGGTGCTATCCGTCCCCAGAAGGTATAGCCATTCTGCTTCAACGCCACTGTAAGATGCCCCAGTTCTTGTGTCAAGCTTTCTGCATCTGAAATAACATAAACTCTTCTCGCCAATGTCAGCAGGCCCGGTGGCCTGCCATTGTGGAAAAGCTTCATTGGTCGAACAATTCGTACACCGGCTATTGCGCACGCGCTGTTTGACCTTCTGTAGTGAACAAAGCAGCCGCCGTTCCTTGTCTGAATTCAGTTCCGGCGAATTCTTGCAACAGCGTAGTCACCCGAAGATGGTGGCCAGGCGAATCAAGGAAATATTTTGTGAAGGTGTTTCATGAACCGGCTGCAGACCCGAGAAGAATATAATCAGTTATTACACCTAGAAAACTTACATAGTCACATCAGAAGCTTCTACGGGGAGGAGATGGCTGAACTTGCGCTAGGAGCTATCGTCATTGCTGTCGGCTGTATCCTGAGAATGGATGGATGGTTCTTCTTGGATGGATGGTTCTTCTTGTGCACTATCAGACTGTGAGCACTGGAGCGCTGTCACTAAGAAGTCTTCAAGGTTTCAACGGCTACGAACGTATAGAACGGAAAACGCTTTCACTTCTGAAGAAAAGTTCATTACCTGACGATGTAGGAAAAAAATTCGTTCTGGTGCTGCTGGTCCACCGAGATTATATGGCCTATGCCACGTACATAAGCAAGGGGCTCTGCTTCGATCGATAGTGAGTAATTTGGGTGCTCCCACTTACAACTTGGTCAGGTATTTATAATGTGTTTCGGGTCCTCATGTCGTAATATGGGAACATCATATCTCCACTTCTATGGTTTTTATATAGCTACTTTAGTCTTTGTGTCTTGAATCCTCGGATTTGCTTCTCAGCTCTGACGTAGTGTTGCTTTTTACCTGCCGGCCATGGTGGCCGAGTGGTTCTGGGCGCTACAGTCTGGAACCGCGCGACCGCTACGGTCGCAGGTTCGAATACTGCCTCGGGCATGGATGTGTGTGTCGTCCTTAGGTTAGTTAGGTTTAAGTAGTTCTAAGTTCTAGGGGACTGATGACCTCAGATGTTAAGTCCCATAGTGCTCAGAGCCATTTTTGAGCTTTTTACCTGGGTTCCTTTTGAAGAATCCTGGCAGTTAATTTTTGGAATATTCATTGTTGCAATATTCAACAAAAATTTTTGAACAAACTGACGCAGTGGCTATTGGGAGCCCTTCATACGCAACAGTCGCCAACTTATTTACGGAAGATTCTGAAGACACGATGCTGATTACGACGCTTTTAAAAACCAATTCTTTTTGGAGGTATGTCATGGTATATGTTCATGGTATGGCCACATGGGGCAGACGCCCGTTAGTGTTTCCTAGATCGTTTTATTTACTCTCATCCTGGCATCAAGTTCACGGCGGAGGTTGAGAGGGATGGAAAGCTTCCGTTTCTAGATGTCTTGGTTTACAGAATGTATGATGGGACACAGTGTTTACCGAAAGCCCATGCATGCGGACCATTATTTTCATGCACTGAGCTCTCAACCATCGTTATACTGAGCGGGGGTCTTCATCATGTAAATCGGTGACTTTCCTATCTTTTCTCTGAGCATATTTTCAAAATAGGAAGAATTTTAAATAGTTATCAGAATAAGATTAGAGGGCTTCTTAATTCAGTAAAAGATATCTTGAGACTGAGGACGCCCATGTGTACAAAATCAAAAATAGTCAAAGAATTGGTGCCATTCAGGACGACACACTTTTGTTTAAGCCTGAGGAATCTGCGGTCGGAATGTTAGGTCGGAAGATAAAATATTGTTTGAAGAGACGCAAATGATTGCCCCTGTGTCTCGCTATTGGTACTCTCTGATAATCTTATAAATAGAAACACGAGTTACCCTGTTTTATCAAACATTAAAAAACAACAGTCGTTGATTCAGCCATCTGAATAGTTTTTTATAGCGATTTATCGATCTCGGCAGCTTCCGCCACTGGGGCGCAGTGTATTCGCTTGCACTAGAGAGCAGAAACGACGATTTCTTGGGCAAGCGCTGATTGGCCTTCTGCGGCATACAAAGAGTTACTGCTCGCAGTCTGACTTCAGTTCTGACGAGTTCGTGCAGCAGCATACTCACTTTAAAATGGCGGCCGCGTGGACTACAGAAGTATTGTGTCAAGATGACAAGATGACTTCATACTCCGCTGCAGATCCGAGAGGAAAATTTTATGTCTGTTTAAATATGTCACAACCCTCTGTACAGTAATATATCTTAAAGAGAATCTAACTACGTAATTTGCAACGAAAATGCAATAACGATAGGTTTTTTTCAAGAAACTAGATACCAAAGTCAAATTCGCTCTCAGTCAATATAGGTGTGGTTCATAACGTTTTTAAATGCGTTAAATGGTCTTATGTGTAGCTACGATATATACCGAGAAAAACACAATGTTTGCTAACAAAGTAATATACAGGTAATCGACGAAAAACCACTGTAAAAATCCGATATAAGTGAAATTCGACGGATAGGAGCGAACAACAATATGAAAAAGTAACTGCGTGCTAATTTTTCAGTCTCGGAAAGGAAAAACTTGTTATGAAGAAATAATTAATACGACCTCCAGAAGTAAATCGCTGTATAAAATAAAATAAAGTGCATTTTCATTAAGGCAGATTTGTCAAATAGTGCACCCAGCGGAACTTGGATATACTCGTATATGTTAAGATAAAATAGAGATGTGAACATGAATCTGGAAAAACAGCTTTAATAAAATCCAGGGAAAATCAGGTAATTGTTTTCAATTGCTTTATTCTCATTCTATGTGTTATTCCAGTCAGAGAACGTTTTACATACATATAGAGGTCGTCACTATACTTTGTGGAACGTCATCCCATTTACTTGGAGCATTTCCAGTTTGTGATAATTTCGGACGTTAGCGAAAATTTCGATGAAATATTAGGCATATATATTTTTTGTCTAGAATACATCTGCTTAATTTCCAAAAGAAAATTCTTGTCAGTCGCTATGACAAACATACAAATTAACGTTACAATTAATTTTAAAGAAAAGAAATATATTTTTGCTTCAACCTACCGAGGAAGCCACACCCACTGATATATTGTGAGTGATAAAAGGTACATGAACATTCCCAAAGTTTATAGACGAATTAAACACATTTTTATCGTGATAACGTAAAAGCATTCTGAAATGAAAACTAAAACACCGTAAGAGGTTTCAAACTGTTTTGCTGCACAGCAAAAGATGTCGTCGTTGATGACTTTGCGTTTTGTTGAATCTCGTGGAAACTACGTGCGAGGAAGTTATTAAGATAACTTGTTACTTTTGGTAACATCTGACACATCATTATTGTTTTGAGTCACCTATAAACGTTATTTATGTACGAGAGGTTCCGTGCGCGACGCATAGGACTTTCACGCAGCCACTAGGATTATTGTTTCGTCGTCTCGTAACAATGGGACAGTGAATATTACCTACCTCTCAAAAATATTTTGTTTGCAACTTGTTAGAGACTCTTCATCAATACAATCACATGTACTTTCAGGCCATGATGTCCCTTGCAGTCATGCCAAATATATTTGTCCGTATGATTTTGGGAAACACAAGTTTCTAACAGATAAAACACAGGCCTATTGTCGCAGGGATACTACAAATGCATAGTCAGCAAATATATAGCTCTGAAGGTGACATGTTCCTTCGTCCAATAAGAAATTTGCGTCCACCATTAGCGAACACTTATACTGAATTTTGCGTTGACATTGACTTAGGACAGTTTTCTCTATTGTAGCAATCTAACAGTCCTACGAACGACTTTTTTATTAATAAATAAATCTACTTTCCCTTTTATACTCCTTTCGTGCGTAATCGAAGGTAGTATTCACATCTACGGCCTCTGAAGAAGTTAAATTCTCTTACCCATCCTGAGACCCGCTGTAGCCATGATTTAATGACCTTTACCCGTAATTTTAGTAAAAAGATAAACTTTAATGAGTTGAATTGAAATATTTAAGTATTACTTATAAAAAAGGAATAGGATATAACCCTAAGACAGTAAAGGATAAGAATACTCTAGATTAGAATTCGTTTGTTTGTATTAATCTGTAAGTAATAAAGACAGTAGTGTCCCGCTCTCACTTTGTCGAGATTATTCTGTTAGCTCATTTTGGTTCGATCACCTTGTTTCCTCACTGAGTATTCATTTTTATTCAGTATTAGCTCATGTGAGCGATATGTATCTGGATTTGTAATAATATGAGATCAAAAGCATCGACAAACTTTAATTTCTGAAAAATACCCTGCTTATTTTATGAAGACTTAACATGAGGAAAACTTAACTAAGAAAGACTTTCACTTTTATTTAAAGTGTATTTCAAGACTAGTTTAGTGAAAAATTAGTTTAACGTACCTTGAATGATGCATTTTGAAACTGCGTTGAGAAAAGTTAACTGATAAATCGCTTCATAGTGCAGCGCAGCGATAGTCCATTTTACGACAATCAGCCATATTCACTGTCAGCCTAGCATCTCTGGTGGCTGTAGAAAGCACGCATTGAAATAATTTTTGATACGCTCAAGACTATAAAACCTGATAATGAGACATATTTTATCTGTGATTAATTTCTACCAGAGAAATAAATCAACGACGTTTAGTCCACGATGAAAATAAACTGTGTTTAATCTGGATCTGGGTGGTTTTGTCATCTTCCACAACCCTTAGATACATCTGTGTGTGCTTCGCAATAAAATCTACTGCTAGAACTTAACAAGAAAGAAGCCACTTAAGCACTTATCTTAACAACAAACATAAAATGGCAATACATCCTTTATAAAATGCTCGCCGATGACTGTCACAATGAACATGTGCCTACTTACCAAGTCAGAATCAAACAATGCCCAGAACGTTGCTCTTCACTATCGATCACGATTGTAAAATAAAAAGCGTTCACGAAACAAATGCCAAAGCCGCCACACGAAAGCATTGTTTCGTGACGGAAACAATTTTGGGAAAATACCTTTATTTTACCGTACCTGGACCTTAGCTAAATGTTAAATGTAGGATACTGCACACTGAGAACTCTTTAAAATATCGGCAGAATGTTTTGATTGTTACTTTAAACCAGCAGAAAAATATTTTTCTTCGTTATAGGAGTACCTGTATTTGTTTTGTCTCAGTTTTGATCAAGAATAGTTTTTCCTTTCACTTTGTTATATAACTGGGACAATGTTGGAGAATTTTAAAATGTAAGAAAATAAAGAAACCACAAACGAGAACAGTCTGCTGTGGTTTTCAGTTGTTACCTTTTGTTCTCGATTTCTGATTTCTTTTTTCTTATAATCTTGCTACATGGAAGCCTTAATTTCGGCCGTTTCGTCCATAACAAGGCGAACTGCCTCTTCACTCATTTAGAGTGGGTATATTTTATGTGCTTAAGACTGTTTTTGTTTCATGCTGGTCCCTTTTCATTGTTTCCATGTCACGTAGGTCACTTTGCATGTTTAGTTATTAATTTCACTTTGAATGCAATACTATAGGTGAGTGCTTGCAATACCTTGTGTCTTCGACATTTTCGTAGACATAGCTCTGTAGTAAAGAAAAATTTTAAAATTCAGCCCGTTCTGATCATCTACACACAATAGAAAATTTATTACGTACAGAGTGACGTAACTAAGGAAGAGACAAGGAAGAAAATGTATAAAATAAGACATTCCGCCGGCCGCAGTGGCCGAGCGGTTCTAGGTGCCTCAGTCCGGATCAGCGCTGCTGCTACGGTCGCAGGTTAGAATCCTGCCTCGGGCATGGATGTGTGTGATGTCCTTGGGTTAGTTAGGTTTAAGTAGTTCTAAGTCTAGGGAACTGATGACTTCAGATGTTAAGTCCTATAGTGCTTAGAGCCATTTGAACCATTTTAAGACATTCCACAGAGATTGCAGGGCGTCATTATTATTTGCAGTGACGGCAGACGTCAGTTACGGCCTGAAAAGAATCATCGTACAGCTGAGAAAAGCCGGCGGGTAATAAAACAGGGCGAAATAAGTGCCAAACGATGGAATGGTAAATAAACAGCAGAGCGCCCCGATCTGCTATCGACAGAAATGAACGTCTGATAACGCACACAGATCAATGTGCCAATATGCGGCTTCCGCGTTGCCAGGCTTCGTTCCATCCTCTGCTCTGATCGCTTTGCAGTTTCAGAGAAAATGAGTACTTTTACAACTGTCGAAAATTTTTAAAACTTTAAAAGTTTATATTTGCCAAATATTATTTGTAAACTTCAGCAGACAAAGCTGCGTAAGAGAAAAAAAAAGTTATTCATTATAACTATTAACTTATGTATTTTTTTAGTTAGATAAATTGATTTTCTGGCTTCTCAGCATAAAGTAATCCTTCATCCCTTCAGTTTGGTGTAACTTATCTCATTTTTGAAAACGGTTCCAGAATTTTATCTTGCTAACTTTCTCATCATAAATCGATTATAAAATTTCTGCCGTGCAATTCGTAAGGAAGTTACGTATACCTTCCCATAAATCCTTCAGCAAGGCAGCCTTGGAAAGTTAATCCGCCAGAATTTCTCACTGGATAACACCCATTCCCACGAACTTACGGACTAAACAACAGTCGCTAACATTTTGTTACATTCCTCTTTCTCTTGTTTATTGAGAGATACACAAAACAATAAACTGAAAAACAAAATGTATTGGATCAAAAGTCACTGTGGAATAAAAGAACACTAAATTGTAGGTATTCTGGCCAAATAGGTAATATATGACGACATAGAAAAACTCATTAATGTACTCGTAAGCTATGCCTGTATACAGTCACTAATACCAAGCAGATCCTGGTACGTGAAGAGGTGTTATGGTAGAATGTTTGTATCCACTACTACGCAATGGAGTTCCAATCATGCCTGTTTCATATAGCATGTTATTGTGGCTCCGATTCGTGAATGTGGAATCACGGAAGATGTGAACCACCCTTTTCCTTGGATGCGACGATGCGCAACATAGTGTGCGACTGGTCGCGTTAAATATTCTCTTCCCACATCTGTGCTGATACTCCTGGCGACAAATGACTGTAGGCTGTACAAGGAACTCTGTCTGTTGCTTTGTCCAGAAAACTTAAATATTTATTACACGAAATATGCTATCAGAGAGAACTTACGGCGCATAACTATTAAAATGAGGTAGAAAGATTCTGTAAATTTAAAGATGAGGACCATAAGCGACAAATGATTGGCCGGGGGACCCGGTCTAGGGTACCTCGACCGGCTTGTTCAAAACTCTGTTTTGCGCCTCCTCGGTTGCTTGCGTTGATGATGAATATAACACCAGTCGATGAGCAGAGAAAATCTTCGAATCAGACAGGAATTGAACCCAGCTCCCCAGGGCCTACAGGTAGCAATGTTAAGCACTATACCATGAGCTGCGGATTTAAGTGACTTGTCTGGAACTTACGCAGCATTTATAATGGTATTACTTCCATTAGTAATGTGAATCTGTTAATTTTGTAGGTATATAGTGTGTGACTTAATTACTGTATCATGTCTCTCTCTCTCTCTCTCTCTCTCTCTCTCTCTCTCTCTTTTTGCGCCCAGCTGAAGTGACACCACACGGCGTCCAATTCTGAACCTAGTTACAAATCTCCAGTAATTAATCAAAAATTTTTATTTAACCTACTTAAACCATGTAAAATTGGAGCTGAGAAATACTAGTAATTGAGTGCTAAGGGTTATAACATGTATGTAGGTGGCTGTATGGGCTAAAGACCAGTAAAAAAATTTCCCTTGGTGTCATATACATCGATAAACGAGATATCGTGGAGAGAAATTAAAACTACCCTTGGGCAAAGCTAATGTTCACTCTAGGAGAAGATACATGACACCTTAAAACTGACGGCGAAAAAACTGATGAAAAATGCTGATCAGTCTGTATGCATTTCATTTTCGTTTTGAGGCTGACAACAATTATTGCACGTAACTGTCGTTGTTGAATGTCGTAGACAGACGTTTCTTCCACATTCACCGCATTCTCGCTTTGTTTTTATATTCTTTTTTGAGCCACACGAATAACATATTCCTCTCCTTGTAGGGATTGATACAGCTGGATAAACTACGTCACAATCTCAGTAAATTTCCAAAAATACTAACAAATCTTTTGGTAAATGCTTCAATTTAGCTCTTTCCTTCAGGCTTTCGCTCATCAGTTCCACAGATAACGCATGTAAGAATTGTCTTCTCGTTTTTTCTTTCATATTACCTGTGTTGAATTGAAAAATGCGTAACGAGTTTATTCCTGCCAAGTCAAGCAAGCGGAAAAATATACATGCCGGCCACCTTTTTGTTCTTCTTGATGTTGAAATTCTGGAGCACATGCACATTCACTAGAGAATTGGAAGAGTCTATAAAATTGAGGAATTATAGGGGAATTACAAAAAGAAATACTTACATTCCGAAGTAGACGAGTAGAACAAAGTCTCGTAAGCGCTCGCAAGGCGGTAACTGACCGTTTCTGTAAGTGCCGTAAGCGCTTGCAAGGCGGTAAAATGACCGCCGAACGTGTTCGAACCTATTTGAACTTGTCCTGAGGGGCAAAGTGGTGCGACTTGGACGAACTTTGAGCAGCATCTGTCGGGAAAAGGTGCAACTAGAGAATACATGTCCTCCCACCGCCTCGTTACCTTTGTGGAGTAAGTATGGCGCGTAATTGCAAAAAGGCGGTCACTTCATCGCCCGCGCGAGCGCGTGACGGTTAAGCTGGTCTCTTAGCGTCCAGGTGACATACAACAAACTGTGCGAGTAACAGAGAACTGGTGGCTGACTGGGAGGAAGTAAGAAGTTTGATCGGATAGTAACAGTTGCCGTATTGGTGGACTAGCGTACTGTTTTTGACCAATGACACAAAACAGACGCGAATTACTGTCTCAGAAGGTAGAGAGTAAGGCTGAACTCACAAAAAATTGTAATGTGTCTGAGGTTGTTCGTCGCTGACCTGCCAGTTCTACTATCGTCTGCATTCAGCTTTACAAACGGAGAGGTCTCGCTAGCAAGTCGATACACTGAGGAACTGGTTGCATTCTACCTAATACGACCGTATCACAATATAACTTGCCACACTGCACCATGGAGACTTCTTCCCGTCTATCGTGAGTGACTTTGGAGTGACCAAGGAAATTTCGCTTTCACTAAGATCAAAACGATCTCATTCAACAACGCGACAAATATTTTTTATCAGGAAACTGCATTCAGGGGCAGACAAAGAATAATGAAAGAACGTCTAGCAACCCTGGCGAGCTATTGTTCATTTCCCCCGTTTCACGGAAAATGCAGATTATTAATGCATTTCTTTGTTTCGATCAATGTGATTGCCTAGTATCTGCCTTTCCTACGACTAATGTACAGAGTGTACATGAAATCCGGGAACACTTTCAAGCGGAGCGGAGTGGCCGTGCGGTCTGGGGCGCCATGCACGGATTGCGAAGCCCCTGCTGCCGGAGGTTCCAGTTCTCTCTAGGGCATGGGTGTGTGTGTTGTTCTTAGCACAAGTTATTTTATGTTAGTTTAAGTACTGTGTAAGCCTAGGGACCGATGATCTCAGCAGTTTGGTCCCTTAGGAATTCACACACATTTGAACACTTTCGATTACTTATTGCACAAGAACCAAACATTGTACAGATATCATACATATATAATTTTGAAGAAAAACCCTGAAAGTTTTTTTCATGTATACCGCCACAGCGTAGTTTGGCAATTTGCCGATAGTCAGCGCTTGTCGTAAACATAGCGAGTTCAGGTGCGGAGCGAGCTGTGCTACAAAAGGGGCCAGCTTTTTCATGAAATGGCCTCCCCGATCACCAGATCTCACTCCTGTGGGGACACATTAAAGATCTGGTGATGTACCGCCTCTACCACGTGATGTAGCAGAGCTCCGGGAGAGAATACGGGAAGCGACTGCCACAGTCGACGAAGCCAGGCTGGGACGGGTATAGCAAGAATTCGATTACCGTATTGACGTCTGCGGGTCACTCATGGTTCGCATATCAAATGTCTGTAAAAAAAACTTCCAGGATTTCTCTTCAAAATGCAATATGTATGACATCTGTGCAATGTTTAGTTCTTGTGCAATAAATAATTGAAAGTGTTCCCAGGCTTTATTACACCTCTATTTCGAACAGCATAACAATAATGGTTATTGGTGTATTCATCTGTTTGCCATTCTACAGTCTTACAACAGCTTAACGGTGGTGGCTAGAGAGGTTCACCATATTTGGCGCGCAGTGTAGGGCCAGAAAAGCATAACCACTAAATAATTTAGTTAACAGAATGGGGCCACAGAAGTAACCACTACAATCAAAACATTGGAATACTGAAGAATCATCACATCAGGAAGAAATGTGTACAACACAGCAATGAATTCGTAGTAAATGTTGATTAGTTTATGTGCAGTTTAACACAGTGATTACTTGGGCATTAAAGGAAATAGAATGTTAAAAATGCTTGGAGTGCTTTCGTAAAGTACGAAGGTTGATACTTTATTAGTAGCAATTGTTTATTTATCACTTATACAAAACAGATACACTATGTGATCAAAAGTATTCGGGCACCCCCAAAAGATACTATTTTAGGTGCATTGTGCATATCAGAGACATCAGTCATTAGACATCGTGAGAGAGCACAATGGGGCGCACCGCGAAACTCAGACTTTCAACGTGGTCAGGTGACTGGGTGTCACTTGTGTCATACGTCTGTATGCGATATTTCCACACTCCTAAACATCCCTGCGATGCGATAGTGAAATTTAAACGTGAAGGGTCGCGTACAGCACAAAAGCGTACAGGCCGACCTCGTCTGTTGCCTGACAGAGACCACCGACAGATGAGAAGAGTCGTCATGTGCAATAGGCAGACATCTATCCAGACCATAACACGGGAATTCCAAACTGCATCAGGATTCACTGCAAGTACATGACAGTTAGGCGGCAGGTCAGAGAACGAAATCTTGGATTTCATGGTCGAACGGCTGCTCATAAACCAAACATCATGCCTCGCTTGGTGTAAGAAGCGTAAACGTTGGACCAGTGAACAGTGGAAAAACGTTGTGTGGAGTGACGAATCACGGTACACAATGTGGCGATCCTATGTCAGGGTGTGGGTAAGGCGAATGCCCGGTGAACGTCATCTGCCAACGAGTGTAGTGCCAACAGTAAAATTCGAAGGTGGTGATATTATGGTGTGGTCGTGTTTTTCATCGAGGGGGCTTGTACCTCTTGTTGTTTTGCGTGACACTATCACAGCACAGGCCTAAACTGATGTTTTAAGCACCTTCTTGCTTCACACTGTTGAAGGGCAATTCGGGGATGGCGATTGCATCTTCCAACACGATCGAGAACCTGTTCATAATGGACGGCCTATGGCGGAGTGGTTGCACGAGAATAAAATGCCTGTAATGGACTGGCCTCCACAGAGTTCTGACCTGAATCCTGTAGAATACCTTTGGGATTTTTGGAACGCCGACTTCGTGCCAGGCTTCACCGACCGACATCGATACCTCTCCCCAGTAGAGCACTCCATGAAGAATGGACTGCCATTCCCTAAGAGACTTTCCACCACCTGATTGAACGTACGCCTGCGAGAGTGGAAGCTGTCATCAAAATTAAGGGTGAGCCCACACCATACTGAATTCCTGCATTATCGATGGAGGGCGCCAGGAACTTGTAAGTAATTTTGAGCCAGGTGTCCGGATACTTTTGATCACGTTGTGTAAATGTTTCAGGGCTTTACCATCCTTCACTGTGAACCCAAGCAGTGTGTATAGGCCAACCCGTTGCTAGAGATGTGAGAGTCGTATGACATCCTTGGCAGCGGCAGTCGTGTTGATGTTCGAGTGGAGCGGTCTGTTGCCCGACGATTCTCTGTAACAGTTCTGAAGCGAATTCTATTGTGTTAGTCGCAGGCTGTGTTTCAAAAAAAAGAACAGCTTAGAGAAGGAAACTGTGACAGTTTCTTCAGGACCCGCCCATCATTTTGCAGGACAATGCTCAGGTGCATATGGCGCAAGTTGTGACTGATTCTTTTCATCAATGGGGCTGAGGAGTGCTGCATCTCCTACCGCACTCCCCGCACTTCAGCCGTTGTGACTTTATTCCTGAGATGAGATAAGAACTTCATGGCAATCGCTTCAGAACTGTTCGGAGATTCATCGGGCGATAGACAACTCCAGTTCAATTGTCAACACAAGTGGCGCTGCTAATGGTATCCTACGACTTCCATATCACTGGCAAAAGATTACGCACTGTTAATGACTACTTTGAAATATAGTAAACATTTAAAACGTATGCCTATTTAGTGTAAGGTATAAATAAGTAGTTGTCACTATTGAAGTTCCAACGCACTTAAATAGGGTTTACAAACTACAATTTTCCTCTGACTTCTGGCAGAGACACAGGGAATTTTAATTCGAAAATCATTCAAGAACTGAGGGATGCGCAAACAGTTCTTCTCCGGCGGTCGGTCATGCAGTGTTTATTAAAGTGCGCTCCAGCCAGTGTTTATAGGTCGCGAGTAATTGGTGCCGCCCGCCTAGCGTCTATTAGACAGCTGTGTTATGGAGAAAGTGATAGTCCTTACAATTTCCTCAGTGTGTGAAAAGTATAAAGTAAAGCAACAATGGAAACCTTCCCCTTAAAGAGTACTGTGAAACTGGAATTCTCTAAGGACACCGAGCCGCCAACAGCTATCGAAATCCAGAGATAGGTAATGACTTACATGAAAATGACATGAAAGCAAATAGAGAGTGTACAGCTGAATCTTATCGAGTCTATATACGATTTCGCAATTTTCTCTAACTTAGTGTACGAGCGAGTAATCCGTGAGTATATTTGTAACTTCGAGTTAACGTTAGCAACAGGACCTGCCGCTAAGTTTACCATTAGTCCAGTCGAAGGCAACTTGAAAATGTGCGTGTCGTTAACATCCCAATGAAGGTTTCAAACAACGTGTAAAATTCATATTGCAACCTTAGGAAGACTTTTCCGTTCTCCCATCCCTAATGGAATCAGATTTACCAAAATGAGAGTTGCAAAACAGATTCCGTATGTAGTGAGTATTGGACCTATCAAGCATACGTTTCCTAGATGGGGCAGCTACATGTACCTCAGACGAGAATTCCGTCTTGGTCTGAACCTCGTAGCAGGAATGTGTAATGAACCGGTGTCAAACAGCCCCACAGCAGCTGATAGTAATTCTGTTTCTGTTAATGATACCAAGACTGTAAATTTTAAGCCTGGACACGGAAATTACGTCCCAAATGTTTCCGACAAACAAGTCTCTCCGTATTTAGGCGTACGTTGAAAGAGTCAGGCCGATTTAGAAACGAAATTATTGACCCATTACGAGTCAGGACGCTCATGTCAGCAATGTAGCTGAAGATGATAGCACAGCTGATACTAGCATTGTTAAACAATCCGGTCCTCAAAGAGACGTCCTTGACCTTTTGGTCAAAAAAGAATGACATCATGATATTGTCGGATACTTTACAACAGTCAGCTCAGAAACGTCCGTGACCAAGATCGTTCGTGGTGTCGTGTTGGGCGGTGCTCGGGAGCCAAGTCATGAAATTATAGGAGGCATTCCAATGGAACCCGATCATTAGTTTAAAGTAACGATAGCGATATTATTAACTCAAAAATGTAGTTATACACAGCACACACATTCAAAAATAGTCGTCAAAACTGTTGGCACATTTATCCCATTGCGACACTAGCCGGTCGATTCCAACCTTGAAGAAGCTAGTAGGCTGCTGTCGGATCCAGGCCTGGAGCCAGTCACACACTTCGTCGTCCGTTGCGAATCGATGTCCGCGAATAGCTTGTTTTAGAGGTCCGAACACATGAACGTCACAGGGTGAAAGGTCGGAAATGTACGGTGGATGTTCCAGCGTTTCCCAACGAAATTGCTGCAATGTCGTTTTCACCCCATCAGTCGTATGTGGGCGGGGATTACCATGCAGGAGGACAATGCCATTGGACAACATGCCTCGGCGTTTCGACTTGATAGCTCGTCTAAGGTTCTGTAAGGCAGCTTGATAACGCTGGGCATTGATGGTGGTTCCCCGTTCCAGGAACTTGGCAAGCAGTGGGCCCTTTTGGTCAAAATAGAATGACATCATGACCTTAACAGAACTGGTGTGCACGGCCTTTGATTTCTTTGGAAGTGGTGAAGTCGCATGTTTCCACTGCTTGCTGTGAGGCTTGCTTTCCGGTTCAAAACGGTGACACCATGTTCTGTCACCTGTGACAATACGCGACACAGAGCGTATTCCTCCTCATGATAAAGTTGCAGGTGACTCAAAGACAGCGCCATTCGAGTATTTCGCTGTCCGGCGGTCAGTTGGTGTGGAACCAACTGCGCACAGATTTTTCGAAAGTTCACGTGATGATGCATTATGGTGTGGGCGATTCCCACACTAATACCCAGTAACCGATGGATTTCGTCCACAGTGTGTCTGCGGTTGTCAAGACTAAAGCATTCACTTGCGCAACCATTTCAGGTGTAATGACACGATGAGCCTGTCCAGAACGAGCTTCGTCTTCCAATGACTCGCGCTCCTCCAGGAATCGTTTGCGCCATTCCACAACACTTGAACGACTCAGACTGTACTCACCGTACACAGCCTTCACCGTCGATACATTTTACGGCCTGCAAATCCCCTCCGCCCCCAAAAATCGAGTCACTCCCCGTTCTTCCTGCTTACTTGCCTGCATGTTCGGTAGTGGACGATACCTTGTGTGACCACCTTCACTTCGGTGTGAAACCATACTGGCGCTATGCAACATCAAACGGTGCGCATGCGTCAGTCTCTCAACCAATAGAATACGCCACCGTACCTGCAGTTACGTGGTGCCATCTTATAGGTAAGGGAAAGGTAGACCCACTGTCCAGGTTTCATTTGAATGAACCTCATAAATGGATTTACATCCAACGGTAACATATGCGAATTCATCATGAGAAACAATAGAACCACCATAGATGGACGTGACTGATTCTGCTGTCAGAGAAAAGCTGGGTCAATTTCCGAAGAGAAGTTACGAGAAAAATTTCTGCGAGTCGTAACGAAGGGGGTCAAAACGGTGTAAACAAAGAGTCTACAACATCTTCAGACACAGTCTTCTACACAGACTAAAGGGACACCGAGACTGAATATGTAACAAGATCTGATTCAGAAGTGATGTCGTATGCCGCACATCAAATGTCTACAGACAATCGTATGAGAGGAAAGTAAGTACAGAAGCTGGGGATTGTGAGGCCGAGCAGAACCGAGTGAAAATATAGGAAAACCAAGACGAAACCTAATCCCATTCTCACTCCAAAATCCAATCTCCAAAATCCAATCTCATTCAAATATCAGGAACGACAAGTAGAGACACAAGAACTAAGAAAAATCAATTCACAACCAAAAAATACAAAGTATAAAACTTTTACTTTAAGTATCAACGGAATATCAACTAAGTTCAGACTGACTTGTCTCCAACAGTTCCTTTACGTGGATGAAAGAGGTGTATATGGACGGCAAGAAGTCGAAACTGTCAATCTACGCGAAAATGCAGACCTGGAAGAGTGGGTAAGGCGATATTACCACAAAAGACTACAGTCAAGTGGCTGAAACTAGAAAGCTTTAGGTAAATATCAGCGCTAATAGAAGGCACAGTCTTTGTAAATGTGTATGCTCCATCTGGAAGCAGTCGTAGAGAGGCGGGGACCGCGTTTTCAAACGATGACATGAAGCAGGGTCGTATTTGGTAGTGATTTTAACTCTGTTATTAGAAAGAAAGACGAAAAGCCAAATTTCAGCAGATGCGTCGAACTACACTCATGCTCATAAATTAAGGATAAAGCTGATACATGGTGAAACAACGCTCTGGTGGGCAGTTTGCGGGTTTAAATCACCTCGGGGTATGACTATGCGATGCATTTGACCTGCGGACGTCACACGGTGGCACTGGAAGCAGTCCACATACCCAGAGGTGTGTTGGTGCATGTCAGAGTACGGTGCAGCGAGTAAGTGTGCAGACCTTTTCAGACGTGCCAGTGGTGACTGTGTTGAAAATGGCTCAAAGAACACATATTGATAACGTTATGAGGAGTCTAATAATAGGGCGACTGGAGGCTGGTCAAACACAGCAGGACGTAACACGGGCCCTCCGTGTGCCACCAAGTGTGATCTCACAATTATGGCAACGATTCCAACAGACAGGCGCTACAGTACGGGACGTCCACAGTGTACAACACCACAAGAAGACCGATATCTCACCATCAGTTCTCGCAGGCGGCCACGGAGTGTAGCAGGTAGCCTTGCTCGGGACCTTATCTTTGGTGCTTTGGATGGCTTACGATCAAATAAGGCAGGATAAGTAGATAACATTCCATAAAATTTCTGAAATCATTGCGGGATGTGACAACAAAACGACTTTTCAAATTGGTATATAGAATGTGTGGTACTGGCGATATACCATCAGATTTTCGAAGAAACGTCATCAGAGCAATTCTGAAGATAGCGCAAAAGCCGAAAAGTTCGAGAACTGACGCACAATCACCATAACAGCTCATGTATCCACGGTGCTGAGAAGAATGATGTACAGAAGAATCTAAAAGAAAGTTGAGGATCTCTTAGATGAGTATTAGTTTCTCATAGGAAAGATAAAGGTATGAGAGAGGCATTTCTGACGTTTTTCGTTGTTAATAATGTAAACAAGATTGAAGAAAAATCAAGACACATTCAGAGGATTTGTCGACGTGGACAAAGTGTTCGACAATGTAAAACGTTGCAGGGTGTTCGAAAGTCTGAGAGAAATAGCGACAAGTTATAAGGAAAGACGGGTAATACACAACATATACAATATGTAATACTACCTATCCATGATTAAGTTAAAGCTTAGACCAAGATTTAGAAAAAAATCAATAGCAAACGAGAAATCTGACATACAGAAGTTACCTGGAGAAAATGATTACAAAATTCAGATGGGGAAAAAATATGTAAATGTTGGGAAAAACTACAAAAAGACATGATCGAGACTACAGAAGAAACTATCCGTCTTAAAAAGGAATGGAGACATGGTTGGCGGAATGATAATTGTGATGAGCTAATTATAAAGAGGCAACGAACTTGGAATATCTGGGATGCAAATAAAAATAGTAATAACAGGAAAAAAATTTATAAAAGCAAGGAAGCATGCATCAAAAGGTCTCAGAATGATCAGAGTACAACATACAAAAATCAACTTATGTGAATTGAATCGCATTTTAAGTAGACAACAGAAAGGACATTCATAAAATATTCAAAAATATTTTGAAGAAGTAGAGACCATATTTGCAGTTCGTAGACCCAAAATCACAGAAGACCGCATGTAACAACAGAACTGCAGAAGACTTGCAACTCCTTCAACGAACTACTAAACTGCGATCCACCAAAAGAAGAATTTCATTTTGACAATGCAATCCAAGTACAACCAGACTTAATGTCACCAACAACAGAGGAAGTGAGAGAGCTCATAAAACCAATTAAAAATAACAAAGCATCAGGAGAAGACAATATAGTTACTGATTTGTGGAAACATTATTTTATGTCTAACAGAAATAATCAAAGAAATTCAGACAAGAACTAGCTACCATCAGTATGGACATCGACATTAATACATTCATTACATAAAAAAGGAAAAAAACTGATCATAACAATTATGGCGGGGTCTCCCCGTTGCCAGTAACATATCAGATCTTGTCCATGCACGTTTAAAGAGAGCTGAAGGGTTTCTCGATCCATAACTAGAAGAGTATTAAGCAAAATTTAGGAAGGGACGATCTTTCGAAGGGCAAGTACTAAATCTAAGAAACATAATAAATGGAGGAAATCAGAAATTTGAAATATCTGACAACTTTACAAGACTTTAAAAAGCCATATGACAAAATTGATAGAAATCCACTAATCAGTATTATAAAGGAATTCGGATCTGACAGCAAAGCAACAGAAATAATTAAATGAAGTTTAACAAACTCCACATTAAGACTAAAATTTATGGGAGAATTGTTAAAACCGTTTGAAATAAAATCAGGAGTAAGACAAAGACGGTTTGTCAATCCTACTTTTAACTGCGCATTACAGAAGGAAAGACAATAGAGGAAATCCATCATCAGTGTGTTCAACTAGGAAGGAACCCAAATTATTTTGTAGATAACATGGCGTTAATTACTGACTCACTGAATATTTGCAAAGAACAAATCACGGAGCTCCAGAAACAAGGAGACAAAATACGACTAAAAATATCGTTTGAAAAAAGCACGTTTAATGACAAATATCCATGATGCCCATCAAGATCACCAAATTCATTACAATAAAAGACGTAAAACCAACTAAGAGAATGGATAACAGGCAACACAAAAGAAAAGATAGGCATAGAAAACCGAGTACATAAAGTGGATAGGGCATTCCAAATGACAGACAAAATGTATCAAAACAATGTTTTCCTGGAATCAAAACTAAGACACTATCAAACAATGTTAAGGCCTCAAACACTGTAAGCAGCAAAAACACTAAAACTAACAAGATCTGAGGATCTTGGAAAACTGGAAAAAGTTGAAAGAAGATTTCTAAGGAAAATACTGGAACTTATTAATGTTAAATACAAATTAAGATCAATCAAAGAGCCATACTTGAACATGGAAAAGCTAACTGATGTAATGAGGAAAAGAGGACTACAGGTTTATGGACACTTATACCCAGTGGATAATAACAAACTTAACATGTAGCTCTTTAACATATTGAACAGCTACAAATCCAAACCCACATGGTTCACCGAAATTGACAAAGATATGGAAAACACAAGAATTAGAATGGACGTAATACGGAACAGATTACATTTTGGCGGAGCAACAAGAACGCAGTGTTTCAGAAAAGAAAGAAGTCTGTAAAAGAAAGAAAGTGGAGCCAGTATGAAAAGGAACGACACTCTCAAAGGATAAAATAATCCTAGAAGCAACGAAAATCAAACACAAATAAGCAAAACCAAAGTTAGTTTATCGTACCCTCCACAAGCGTTATTCGAATAAATAAATAAAATAAATATGTAGAAGTACCAAGAGCATGCAACAACATTGGAAGACCAAGAGCGAATTTCTCGGATTAAATTGGCCAAAAGAGGTGTGCTAGTGTCAAACATGAGAATTCATTCCAGGAGGACATTTCTGAGAATGTACGTTTGGAGCACAGCACTGTATGACAGTGAAACATGGGTTGTGGGAAAGCCGGAATGGAAGAGAATAAAAGCATTTGAGATGTGGTGCTACAGAAGAACGTTGAAAATCAAATAGAGAAAAGAGTATGTGGGGAATAGTGACAGGAAGAAAGGAATAACTTTCATGGTGCTGGAGGGAGTTGTAGAGGGTAAAAACTGTAGAGGAAGACAGAGACTGGAATCCATCCAGACAGTAATTGGGGACATAGTCTGCATTTGCTACTCTGAGATGAAAAGTTGACACAGGAGAGGAATTCGTGGTGGGTTGCATCAAACCAGTCATAAGACTAATGACTCAAAACAGAAAACAAAAAGAAGGATAACAAACGGGCGATTCAGAGAGCACACTAATGTAGGAGAGGTAATACGAGTGATATGAGACGGAAATATAGCCAGCAAATTAATGGCAGATGCACCAAGGAAATTCTTTATTAGCTTCCACGAAATAAGAAGGATCAAGAGCACAATCTAATTTAAGGTGTATTGTTAACAATAAAAAACATGCAGGAACAACATGGCCGGATACTCTAATGCATGGGAAGTCTAGCAGCGTTTGTCTAATGGCTAATAAACATGATGGTGATGTGATGATGATGATTATCATTATGATGTGGTCTCACGATGGTTTAACATTGTGTTATTGCCTCATGATGGTATAACACTGTGTTACTGTACGTCTGGTAACTATGCTAAAACTTCAAATTATGTCCCACGGAAAGGTTGCATAAACTACTGTTCCAAGCAAGAAAGAGCGTTACATAATAATAAGCACTTAAATGTTGCAGTGGAAATCACTATCAAGGCAGGGTTCCTACGGAAGTAATACACAATGTCTGAGGCATACATGTATCGAATTTATTATTGAGTAGTACATACGTAAAAGACACAAATAATCGTGACGGAATTAACATAGGTTCTTTCATAACACGAGTAACAAAACAAACCGTTTTCATCTCATGGGTGAAAGCTGTTATAAAGCCACTTACTGAGCTGATGTGTTATCGCATTGGTAGCACTTTGTAAGTCTCTCTTCTTCCTAATTCCCTCAAAAATTCTCTTCGGCATTCATTTTGTTAGGGTTTGTAGTGAAACTGTCGCCCACACTTCTCGTATCCCTCTTTTCAGCTCACATATGATATCTGATTGCCTTCAGTTGCGATAGACCCGCCTTGCAAGTAATCCTC
Organism: Schistocerca cancellata; assembly: GCF_023864275.1. Classification (NCBI taxonomy): domain Eukaryota; kingdom Metazoa; phylum Arthropoda; class Insecta; order Orthoptera; family Acrididae; genus Schistocerca; species Schistocerca cancellata. The sequence continues at coordinate 962,361,198 of NC_064626.1, forward strand.
CCACAGGGGTAAAATCCAAGCCACGGGCAGGCCAGGAAAAGCCAACGATGTCTTTATTTTAAAATCAATTTTATGTTGTGCTGGGTAGATCCATTATCTTGTTGAAACATTCTTCCCCTAAGTCCTCATAGATTCTAATCAAATCTATCTCTGTCACCTCAGCATACATGTTAGATTTCATTCTAGTGTTCATCTAAGCAATTCGTGATTTATCTTTAGCTCAAAAGGTTTCCCAAATCATAATATTTCCACCACCAAAATTTCTGCTCATTCTTACCTGCTGTCTGATCCCAGATCATGCCAGTCACATCGAAATCCACCCGGACCATCTAAATTAAACTTCTTCTCAGCTCTAAGGATCACTTTATCCCATTCTCAAGTCCATAACACAAGTTTTTCAGCAAGCTCCAACTATTGTGCTTATGTTTGGGTGTTAAAGCATGTTTCTGCAGTCGTTTCTTGAATGCAAGATGTTTTTATTTGACAATTTTTGTCGTACACGTCTGGCAGCTAGTGGCAACCGTAAATCAGCAACAAGCTGAGAAGAATAACGGTCTGTGGCCCATGCTTTGCGCCAAAGTAACCGTTTCCATGACGTAGATAATTTGCTACTCTGCCCATATTATTCGTTCTGTCTGTATCGTGCACCGAATCTAACTAAATTATAAATCACTGTAACTGAACGGTTCAACTACCTGCAGAAACGGTTTTGCGCGTGGCTATGTCACAGTCGTGTTTTATGTGCACAATACGCACTGTCACTAGTGTTGTCTGTTCCTGTCTACAGGAAAGTCAGGTACACACAACACTGCACAGAGTTGACTGCTCTATACCGATTTCCACTCTATAGCACCTGAGTCGTTGATGTCTTGTTAAATACCGTACGGCTGACGTCAAATGCGATTCCATTTGACTGCATTGGTCAGTATACCAGATACCATATTATTGCATATACACTGTGCGCAGCTATTCCAAGCGGCAGTGTAAGTATTCCTACTAATATCCATCCCTTTATACTGATTTTCACTATTGTAATTCATACATCATGTTAAAGATAATAAATTAGTGACAAAATGAAAGAATCAAGGTAACAATTAGAACTGAGAAAATCATTTGTGTTTGGGGAACAAATGTATTTTTCAGTTGACTACGTAAGAATTCCAGTTAAGAATGTAACAGTTTACTGAAATGAAATTGTGTCTGTCCATGTCAGTAATCTTCATAAAAACAGTCATTTTCCACTTAAAGTAAAAATAAACGAACGAAATAAATTCCAAGATACTTCTGGCGTCGAGTTATGCTACGTAGCGCATTGTGCTTACCGACTGACTCCGAGATTAGGTGCGAAGTTTTGTGGGAAATGTTGAATCAGCTAGTGCTTTATACAAAAAAAACTGTCCTCATGCTTCTTATATGTAGAAATTAACTTGCTTCTGAGTGATAATAAATATTTTTATTACTCAGTAGCGGGTATTACCGAAACTTAGCGGATAAATATTCATACTGGATGAAATCATTAATGTTGCGCACTTTTTTAATATCCATTTCGACGTTCAATCTATTTTATTCTGCACAGTTTACAGTCCATATCACTCAGTGGTAGTATTAAAAATTGTGAAGCTTTTTTTTTAGATTTCGGGTTCCTTTCCACTAATTATTGATTAAAAGCTATATAAATCTTCCATGCGATTAATTATTAGAGTAACGGAGTATAAAATGCCATCATTAACGGAGGACTACCGTTCAACAGCGTCAAATACCTACCGTAATTTAGCTGTATAATGAGAGCAAGCTACGGGATATAGGTTATTTTCGCTAATGTTATTCTGGCGCTAACAAACACGTTCTGCGTATTTAGTTATTTACGAACAGTGCTTGTTCAGGTTCCCAGAGGAACCAGTACGGAACACGAAAACAATTAGGTACACTGCGCGTCGTCATTTATTTGAGATAACCAATAGGTAAACAGCAAACACTTTCAAAACTCTCACAATATGTGGACATTTTATAGTTACTCTTCAGGTTCTTTAACACTATGGATAGTCACCACATTTGCATTTTACGTCTTATTCCCTTGCAAATGCAGAACTTAACACTGTATCACAAAATTCGGGAAATGCTCCTAGTATGGCAGGGACTAGACCCAAAGAAAGCATACCTCATCAGGCTCTCAAGTACGCAGAGTCGAAAGTAAAACCCATGAGTACAGTGCCAAAGTCCTTTGCAAATAAAACCGTTCTTCGAGAAGGAGATGGACTTTCACCATTCCTCTTAAATTTCAGTCTAGATGAAATCATTAGGAAATGGGAAAAATAATTAAAAAAACAAAATCTCTAGAGGTCTACTCAACTATATGGACTAAAGATTACGTTAAGGGCACTTGCTTAGCCTTCGCAGACGATTTAACGACATTATCGGACAGTGAAATCGCAGCAACCAAATGGATAGAAGTCCTCAAAGAATGTAATGGAAAAACTGTTCTAAAAATCTCTCTTGAAAAGACTGAATTAATTTGCATTAAATTTAACTTGCAAAAATTAAGAACAAAGTACGGGTAAATCAAGAGAGTCAAACACTTCAAGTATCTCCGTGAAATAATAGAGCAAAAGGGGCTCGAAAAGAAAGAGTGTTCGATTGCAGACAGTCAGGGTAACGTATGGGAGAGCGTATGACAGCTACAACAAGAAGTGCGTCTCGATAAATATGAAGGCTACGCACTACATCACAGCGATCAAATCTGAAGCTATGTGCGGAAACATAACTTCAATTCTCAACGTAAAAGGCAATCTGGAAAGCATCCAGAACTAATAACCAAGGTTTGTGAGAAAAGTTTTTGGCCCAGAAAAAACACAGGATGGATACAGACTGAAATACTGTAAAATAACAGAGAAATGATCAAACCTCGTAACAAACATTACAAAATGAAGATTGAAATTTTAGGAATATGGTCAAAGACGCCAGCAATGACGGTCACACACAGAAATACAGGGTGTTTCAAAAATGACCGGTATATTTGAAACGGCAATAAAAACTAAACGAGCAGCGATAGAAATACACCGTTTGTTGCAATATGCTTGGAACAACAGTACATTTTCAGGCGGACAAACTTTCGAAATTACAGTAGTTACAATTTTCAACAACAGACGGCGCTGCAAGTGATGTGAAAGATATAGAAGAAAACGCAGTCTGTGGGTGCGCCATTCTGTACGTCGTCTTTCTGCTGTAAGCGTGTGCTGTTCACAACGTGCAAGTGTGCTGTGGACAACATGGTTTATTCCTTAGAACAGAGGATTTTTCTGGTGTTGGAATTCCACCGCCTAGAACACAGTGTTGTTGCAACAAGACGAAGTTTTCAACGGAGGTTTAATGTAACCAAAGGACCGAAAAGCGATACAATAAAGGATCTGTTTGAAAAATTTCAACGGACTGGGAACGTGACGGATGAACGTGCTGGAAAGGTAGGGCGACCGCGTACGGCAACCACAGAGGGCAACGCGCAGCTAGTGCAGCAGGTGATCCAACAGCGGCCTCGGGTTTCCGTTCGCCGTGTTGCAGCTGCGGTCCAAATGACGCCAACGTCCACGTATCGTCTCATGCGCCAGAGTTTACACCTCTATCCATACAAAATTCAAATGCGGCAACCCCTCAGTGCCACTACCATTGCTGCACGAGAGACATTCGCTAACGATATAGTGCACAGGATTGATGATGGAGATATGCATGTGGGCAGCATTTGGTTTACTGACGAAGCTTATTTTTACCTGGACGGCTTCGTCAATAAACAGTACTGGCGCATATGGGGAAACGAAAAGCCCCATGTTGCAATCCCATCGTCCCTGCATCCTCAAAAAGTACTAGTATGAGCCGCCATTTCTTCCAAAGGAATCATTGGCCCATTTCTCAGATCCGAAACGATTACTGCATCACGCTATCTGGACATTCTTCGTGAATTTGTGGCGGTACAAACTGCCTTAGACGACACTGTGAACACCTCGTGGTTTATGCAAGATGATGCCCGGCCACATCGCACGGCCGACGTCTTTAATTTCCTGAATGAATATTTCGATGATCGTGTGATTGCTTTGGGCTATCCGAAACATACAGGAGGCGGAGTGGATTGGCCTCCCTATTCGCCAGACATGAACCCCTGTGACTTCTTTCTGTGGGGACACTTGAAAGACCAGGTGTACCGCCAGAATCCAGAAACAATTGAACAGCTGAAGCAGTACATCTCATCTGCATGTGAAGCCATTCCGCCAGACCCGTTGTCAAAGGTTTCGGGTAATTTCATTCAGAGACTACGCCATATTATTGCTAAGCATGGTGGATATGTGCAAATATCGTACTATAGAGTTTCCCAGACCGCAGCGCCATCTCTTGTTGAAAATTGTAACTACTGTAATTTCGAAAGTTTGTCTGCCTTAAAATGTACTGTTGTCTCAAGCATATTGCAACAAACGGTGTATTTCTATCGCTGCTCGTTTAGTTTTTATTGCCGTTTCAAATATACCGGTCATTTTTGAAACACTCTGTATGACATACATACGAAATTTTAAGTGTCTCTAATGGTTCCAGCAAGCTAAGAAGGATTTCAAGAGAGTCCATATAAAAGTAGTGAAAGAGATAGATGTGAGGTAACGGGCGAGTTGTGGCGCCCTGGAAATATTCTAAGTTCTGAATCCACGTGGCCACACGGCTCAGCGGCAGCCACGCGGTGCCGAGCGTTAGCCGGCGTCCAGGGAGCGCGTGGCTGGGGATTCCATGTTGACACTGTGACTGTGACGAGGACTGTGCTTTGTGTCGGTGAAGCAGATTTGTATGCCGGCAGCGCCAAAGATGGCGGACTTTGAGATACCATAATGGCAGACATTTCGCAGTTCATATAGAAATTAATAATAGCCAGATGAATCATGATACCTCAAAAAGAAACATGTACATTACCATTATTTGCACACCGATTCTGATGGTGTAATCAGATTTTCAGTAGCTTTATTAACTTAAAGTTTAGTAACTGCCTAAATTATACAAGTAGCACCCAGCAACGAATTTCCAAAATCTAAACGTTTCATCCGATTTTGTTGATCGACGTGTCTTTAGAAAGCTATTAGTGTAAACCTAAACTGGAATAGGTTTCAGGCATGTAACTTGATTAGTACATGAGTCATTGGAGGTCAAAGTGGCCGATTACTATCGATCGCGTCAGGCCATAAGTACTCCAAAGTTACACGAAAAAATGGTAGCAGCATGCTTATAAATATATTTATTCATCTATGTCTTTGTTTATATCCGATATATGCTATTCATGAAGAAATTGGTCAATTATTTATTGTGTTTTAGAAAGCACAGACACGTTAGGCTACTGACCAACTTTTGCTTGCTATTCCTTTGACATACGTCTATTTAATTTGTTTATGTATTTAATAATGTGTGTTAGAGCTTGTTTATGGTCCAGCCGTAGGAATATTTATTTAATTTCAATTTATTTAAATGTAACTCCAGTTTTTCATATGTGTTTAAATATACTACTGGTCATTAAACTTGCTATACCAAGAAGAAATGCAGATGATAAATGGGTATTCTTTGGACAAATATATTATGCTACAATTGACATGTGATTCCATTTTCAGGCAATTTGGGTGCATAGATCCTGAGAAATTAGTACCCAGAACAACCACCTCTGGCCGTAATAACGGCCTTGATACGCCTAGGCATTGAGTCAAACAGAGCTTGGATGGCGTGTAGAGATACAGGTGCCCATGCAGCTTCAACACGATACCACAGTTCATCAAGAGTAGTGACTGGCGTATTGTGACGAGCCAGTTGCTCGGTCACCATTGACCAGACGTTTTCAATTGGTGAGAGATCTGGAGAATGTGCTGGCCAGGGCAGCAGTTTGAACATTTTCTGTATCCAGAAAGGCCCGTAAGGGACCTGCAACATGCGGTCGTGCATTATCCTGCTGAAATGTAGGGTTTCGCAGAGATCGAATGAAGCGTAGAGCCACGGGTCGTAACACATCTGAAATGTAACGTCCACTGTTCCGAGTGCCGTCATTGCGAACAAGAGGTGACCGAGACGTGTAACCAATGGCACCCCATACCATCACGCCGGGTGACACGCCAGTATGGCGGTGACGAATACACTCTTCCAACGTGCGTTCACCGCGATGTCGCCAAACACGGATGCGACCATCATGATGCTGTAAACAGAACCTGCAATCATCCGAAAAAATGACGTTTTGCCATTCGTGCACCCAGGTTCGTCGTTGAGTACACCATCGCAGGCGCTCCTGTCTGTGATGCAGCGTCAAGGGTAACAGTAGCCATGGTCTCCGAGCTGATAGTCCATGCTCCTGCAAATGTCGTAGAACTGATCGTGCAGATGGTTGTTGTCTTGCAAACGTCCCAATCTGTTGACTCAGGGATCGAGACGTGGCTGCACGATCCGTTACAGCCATGTGGATAAGATGCCTGTCATCTCGACTGCTAGTAATACGAGGCCGTTGGGGTCCAGCATGGCGTTCCGCGTTACCCTCCTGAACCCACTGATTCCATATTCTGCTAACAGTCATTGAATCTCGACCAACGAAAGTAGCAATGTCGCGATATGATAAACCGCAATCGCGATAGCCTACAATCCGACGTTTATCAAAGTCGGAAACGTGATGGTACGTATTTCTCCTCCTTACACGTGGCATCACAACAACGTTTCATCAGGCAACGCCGGTCAACTGCTGTTTGTGTATGAGACATCGGTTGGAAACTTTCCTCATGTCAGCACACCGTAGGAGTCGCCACCGGCGCCATCCTTGTGTGAATGCTCGGAAAAGCTTGTCATTTGCATATCACAGAATCTTCTTCTTGTCGGTTAAATTTCGCGTCTGTAGCACGTCATCTTCGTGGTGTAGCAATTTTAATGGCAGTAGTGTATGTTTGTTAGTGTACATTGGCTTGTAGACATGGAGAGAGAGGTCTAGCCAATCAGAGCGCTCGTTAATGGTGTGACTGTATGGAAGTGGGGGGGTGGGAGGAGGAGGATCGTTTCGAGACAGGACATGGGAGGGGCGGAAGAATGCGTCGCGAGGGACTGTCGCACAGGACACGGAGAGTTCGGGAGTATGGCACAGGACACGGGAAGTGCTCGACCGAATGGCGAGGGGACGCACGGTCGCGAGAGAGACGTGGAGTGTGGAGCGGTTTGCGCCTGGTCACGGAGGATAGAAATATTTCGGAGTGCCGACCTGTGCTCTTGTGTGATTTCCGTGGCTTCTGCAGTGAAAACGTAGTATGCGTTCAGAAGTGAATATCTGTTGTTCAACTTATATTTCATTTAATTGCTGGACCATCGATACCAATAAGTGTTTTGCAGAAATATACCGCATTCTCAAAAGTACTTCTACTATCGTTCACATCATTTAAAGTCGTGAAGATAGTACCTGCAGATTTTATTTAATTCCAGTCTTTCATTTATAAATTTATGTCTTACATTCGTAATTCGCATTTGCTGAGTCATAGAAACCGTCGACCATTTGATTCATGTGTGTGTAATTTTTCCTCCTATCTACGTGATTATGTAGCTCTCATTTCGTTCGAGCAATCAGTCATTCATAATATGAAACACAGTCATAGCACATTCACTCAAATGATTCAGAAATTTTACTTGTTAGAATGAAATCAGGCGATGATTCTTCTTCTCTGCAGGCTCGTGCTTTGCGGCAGTCTGCCAATCTGAAAAAATAAAATGACTCGTAATTTTGGGAGCGTTGTATAATCAGTCGGGAAACCTCAGATCAAGCAGATATTTGGCTTTGATGAATTTTAACCTTCCGAAGAAGTAATGGAGCTCTTGGATTGTTAAATGCAGGTTCGTATCCAGTCTTTCGGAAGTTCCCTTCTGATTAACAACTACGCAATACATCGATGAATATCATTAATTCTCAAATGTCAAATACACACCTTTTGTATGAAGGAGCAATATATATATATATATATATATATATATATATATATATATATATATATATATATATATATATATATATATATATATATATATATATATATCCCTTTTAATCGTACAGTTCGTCTCAGTTATCTTTTGTCATAAATCTCAATATTCAGATTACAATTCTTCAAACCAAGCTCACGCTAATCGGCACGAAGACAATCTCGGAGGCTTTTTTCTTCTAACAACCACCAGAGAGAGTACTACAAAGAATAATTATGCGTTCATGGCATAGCTATTGTATGAAACTATTTTGCGCATGGATTCTGCGAGTATGAAGACAGAAAATTTGTAAACGTCATTCAAGGGTAGAATTGTATCAGAATAATTCATCGAATATAAAGAGATATTACATGTGTATTCTTATCGTATAATGTAGACTCAGCAGTATTTGGCCTGTAATGGGGCAACTACGTATCCCACACCCTAACAGCGAAACCAGCCAAAACTTTTAATATTGCAACTGTGAGTAGGAGGGTAGGTAGGTGAGGGCCACATAACACTACCCTCATCACATTTTTATTTGAAATCCCGCATAGACAAGAAGGAAGTGTTCAATCATAAACTAAAATGTTAGGTAACAAACGACAGAGTGAGGTTCTATAAGTCCAAGTGGACTGGAGAAACAGAAATGGTCCACGATACTCTAAGACATAAAAGATATGTCACGAACGAACTACCCGAATGAGACTGATGTTAGTAGGTGTGGTACACATGTACAGACAAACAAATGATTACAGTTACAGAAAAATTGGATGATTTATTCAAGAGAAGAGGTGTCACAAATTCCGCAGGTCTATAACGCGTTGGTCCCTCTCTGGCTCTTATGTTGTTGTTGTGGTCTTCAGTCCTGAGACTGGTTTGATGCAGCTCTCCATGCTACTCTATCCTGTGCAAGCTTCTTCATCTCCCAGTAACTACTGCAACCTACATTCTTCTGAATCTGCTTAGTGTATTCATCTCTTGGTCTCCCCCTACGATTTTTACCCTCCACGCTGCCCTCCAATATTAAATTTGTGATCCCTTGATGCCTCAGAACATGTCCTACCAACCGATCCCTTCTTCTGGTCAAGTTGTGCCACAAACTTCTCTTCTCCCCAATCATATTCAATACTTCCTCATTAGTTACGTGATCTACCCATCTAATCTTCAGCATTCTTCTGTAGCACCACATTTCGAAAGCTTCTATTCTCTTCTTGTCCAAACTGTTTACCGTCCATGTTTCACTTCCATACATGGCTACACTCCATACAAATACTTTCAGAAATGACTTCCTGACACTTAAATCTATACTCGATGTTAACAAATTTCTCTTCTTCAGAAACGCTTTCCTTGCCATTGCCAGTCTACATTTTATATCCTCTCTACTTCGACCATCATCAGTTATTTTGCTCCCCAAATAGCAAAACTCCTTTACTACTTTAAGTGTCTCATTTCCTAATCTAATTCCCTCAGCATCACCCGACTTAATTCGACTACATTCCATTATCCTCGTTTTGCTTTTGTTGATGTTCATCTTATATCCTCCTTTCAAGACACTGTCCATTCCGTTCAACTGCTCTTCCAGGTCCTTTGCTGTCTCTGACAGAATTACAATGTCATCGGCAAACCTTAAGGTTTTTATTTCTTCTCCATGGATTTTAATACCTACTCCGAATTTTTCTTTTGTTTCCTTTACTGCTTGCTCAATATACAGATTGAATAACATCGGGGAGAGGCTACAACCCTGTCTCACTCCCTTCCCAACCACTGCTTCCCTTTCATGTCCCTCGACTCTTATAACTGCCATCTGGTTTCTGTACAAATTGTAAATAGCCTTTCGCTTCCTGTATTTTACCCCTGCCACCTTTAGAATTTGAAAGAGAGTATTCCAGTCAACATTGTCAAAAGCTTTCTCTAAGTCTACAAATGCTAGAAACGTAGGTTTGCCTTTCCTTAATCTTTCTTCTAAGATAAGTCGTATGGTCAGTATTGCCTCACGTGTTCCAGTATTTCTACGGAATCCAAACTGATCTTCCCCGAGGTCGGCTTCTACTAGTTTTTCCATTCGTCTGTAAAGAATTCGTGTTAGTATTTTGCAGCTGTGGCTTATTAAACTGATTGTTCAGTAATTTTCACATCTGTCAACACCTGCTTTCTTTGGGATTGGAATTATTATATTCTTCTTGAAGTCTGAGGGTATTTCGCCTGTTTCATACATCTTGCTCACCAGATGGTAGAGTTTTGTCAGGACTGGCTCTCCCAAGGCCGTCAGTAGTTCCAATGGAATGTTGTCTACTCCGGGGGCCTTGTTTCGACTCAGGTCTTTCAGTGCTCTGTCAAACTCTTCACGCAGTATCGTATCTCCCATTTCATCTTCATCTACTTCCTCTTCCATTTCCATAATATTGTCCTCAAGTACATCGCCATTGTATAGACCCTGTATATACTCCTTCCACCTTTCTGCTTTCCCTTCTTTGCTTAGAACTGGGTTTACATCTGAGCTCTTGATGTTCATACAAGTGGTTCTCTTATCTCCAAAGGTCTCTTTAATTTTCCTGTAGGCAGTATCTATGTTACCCCTAGTGAGATAAGCCTCTACATCCTTACATTTGTCCTCTAGCCATCCCTGCTTAGCCATTTTGCACTTCCTGTCAATCTCATTTTTGAGACGTTTGTATTCCTTTTTGCCTGCTTCATTAACTGCATTTTTATATTTTCTCCTTTCATCAATTAAATTCAATATTTCTTCTGTTACCCAAGGATCTCCAAGAGCCCTGGTCTTTTACCTACTTGATCCTCTGCTGCCTTCACTACTTCATCCCTCAAAGCTACCCATTCTTCTTCTACTGTATTTCTTTCCCCCATTCCTGTCAATTGTTCCCTTATGCTCTCCCTAAAACTCTGTACAACCTCTGGTTCTTTCAGTTTATCCAGGTCCCATCTCCTTAAATTCCCACCTTTTTGCAGTTTCTTCAGTTTTAATCTACAGGTCATAACCAATAGATTGTGGTCAGAGTCCACATCTGCCTCTGGAAATGTCTTACAATTTAAAACCTGGTTCCTGAATCTCTGTCTTACCATTATATAATCTATCTGATACCTGGCTCTTATGTAAGCAGTTATTCGGTTCAAATGGTTCAAATGGTTCTGAGCACTATGGGACTTAACTGCTGACGTCATCAGTCCCCTAGAACTTAGAACTACTTAAACCTAACTAACCTAAGGACATCACACACATACATACCCGAGGCAGGATTCGAAACCGCGACCGTAGCGGTCGCGCTGCTCCAGACTGAAGGGCCTATAACCGCTCGGCCACTACGCCCGGCAATTATTCGGCTTGGCATTGATTGATAGAGTTGTTGACTGTCCTCCTGAGATATGTTACACCAAATTCCGTCCAGTTGGCGCGTTAGATCGTCGAAGCCCTTAGATGACTGGCGTGCTCTGCCCATAACACTCCAAACTTTTCAATTGGGGAGAGATCCGACGATCGTGCTGGCCTAGGTGAGGCCTGACAAGCACGCAGACAAGCAGTAGAAAGTCTCGAAGTGCGCGGGAGAGTATTAGCTTGCTGCAACGTAAGCTAAAGATAGCTTGTTATGAAGGCAACAAAACGAGTCGCAGAACATCGTCCATGTACGGCTGTGCTGTAAGTGCGACCACAGGGGTCCTGCCGGCCGGAGTGCCCGAGCGGTTCTAGGTGCTGCAGTCTGGAACTGCGCGACCGCTACGGTCGCAGGTTCGAATCCTGCCTCGGGCATGGATGTGTGTGATGTCCTTAGGTTAGTTAGGTTTAAGTAGTTCTAAGTTCTAGTGGTCTGATGACCTCAGAAGTTAAGTCCCGTATTGCTCAGAGCCATTTCGAACAGGGGTTCTGCTACGAAAAGAAAATGCATCTCAAGCCATTACTACTGGTACAATACGATAATGCAGTGCCTGTGTTGATAAGAAGAGCAATGTAATTTTCCTTCGGACAGGGATGCTTGCATACCGGGCAGCGACTTTTAGTTTAAAAGTCCTCCTCTGTACAGGAATTACACAATATGTGTATGAGTACCCATGCTGTGACGCAGAAACGGAGACTGTGGAAGTTTGGGTTTGGCCACGAGTCCTGCACGGATAGCCAAAGCTGTTAAACGAACCGCTCGCGTAAAGCGGGAAATCCGAGTTCGAGTGTGAACAAATTTTCACTGTCGTCACTTCCTTATACAACTAATGATTGTTCGCATTGGCAACTGCGAATACAATTCATGTATCCCCCACTGATTGTTGGGATACATGGCGAGCGACAGTTAGTTGGTATCCCATCGCAGTCAAGGGCGCCTACAGACTTGTCTTCGGCCTGGAATCTAATTGTTTTCACTGATGAGCTCCCTTCGAACTGAGTCATGGTGACTATAGAAGACATGTCTGGAATGCCGAGACAGCTGTGGGCACCAACCTCACTGTCACCCGCCCTACTTTCCGACAGCCAGGATTGATGGCCTGGGGAGTTATTTGTTTTCATAGCAAAATCCCTTTCGTTGTCATCTATAGCACCCTTATGGCACAGCGGCAAGCCGGTGATATTCTACGCCCCGTTTTGTTGCCCTTCATGGCAAGCCTTGTTAAGCTTACATTTCAGCGTGATAATATCCTCCCTCGCTCCTCTTGCCGAATCCTGCCTTGGACAGCAAGGTCTCCAGATCTCTACACAATTAAAAACGTTTGGAGCGTTATAGGAAGAGCACTCCCACCAGCTCAGGATTTTGACACTGTAATTGGCCAATTGAACAGAATTTTGCACGACATAACCTCAGGAGGACATTAAACATGCTATGGGCAGATGTGAAGCTACCATCCTAACACTGCTTGACTTTAGCAAGGCTTTTGATACAGTTGACTTTGATATATTACTAATTAAAATGAAACAGCTGAAATTCTCAAACAGCGCAATACACTGGTTCGACAGCTACCTCAAATACAAAAGTCAACAAGTCATTTGTGGGTCGGAAAAGTCATCACGGAAAAACGTGCACTCTGGAGTTCCCCAAGGCTCTGTCCTTGGTCCATTACTCTTCTCACTGTACATTAATGACATTTCTTCAGTGATTCACTCCTGCAACTACCATCTATATGCCGACGACATCCGACTGTACATAAGTGCAAGCCCCAAGAACATTGCTGACGCAGTAGCGAGTATGAACACAGATCTTTGCTCTGTTTCTCGATGGCCACAGAACCTAGGTCTGAAACTAAACCCCAAGAAATCCCAGGTCATACTTATATCTCATCCAAAGTTAATCAGCCGGTACTTTCGCGAAACAGTCCCTCAAATATTCCTCAATGGTACCCAACTACCATACCAAAAAACAGTAAAAGACCTTGGAATAATCTTGGATAAACACCTAAACTGGGAAGAACAAACAGTCACAGCTTGCCGGAAATCGCTCTCCTCCCTACATGTAATTCAAAAATTTAGAAAATTATTTCCAACCCATGTTGAACCAAAATTAGTCCAAACACTAGTCTTGCCTAATCTTTACTACTGTGATGTAGATCAACACGGCACAAATAGTGAAAATTCGAGATGCCTCGAGCTAGTGATGAATGCTTGCGTTAGATACGTGTGCAATATACGGTTGTATGATCATATCAGTCCTTCATACTTCCAGCTAGGTTGGATACGCCCACATAAGGCACGCGATCTCCACACGATGTGCTTACTTCATCGATTTCATAGCCACTGGTGCCCCCCAATACTTATCTTCTCACATTAAACACCTATCATCATTCCACAACCGCAATACCAGATCGGATACGTCTAGCATCTTGGCTGTACCTTTACATAACACAAAATCTTTCTCCGTGTCATTCTCCATCTCAGCCATACGACTATGGAACGCGCTCCCCTGTGATCTGCGTCTTATCCAGAACGACTCAACATTCAAGAGGGAACTCAAAACTTACATATTAGGGACGGTATAGCCACCCTCTCATCTCTTTCTTTCTTCTCTCCATCATAGCTTCGAATTTACCATTCTATTTCTCTTCCTCTAACCTATCTACCTCTTCTATATCTCTTTCACCCCATTATATCGTCTTATGTCTCTGCTCGATGAGAATAACTCACAAGCTGCATGAACATAACGAGAAAATTCCCAACTAGCAATAGGACTGACATTCATAAAAGAAAAATATGTTTACTTTCATATACATAGTCATTACTATAATAATTATTATTATTATTCATTGTTATAATTATTTTTTGATTGTTATAATTATCATTGTACTACTGTTGTAATCTCTATTTTCTTTTCTTTAACATTAATCCTGTATAACACGTTATATGCCCTTAATGTTCTGTAGAAACTGTAATTCGTTCAATCTGAGTATGCCTGGTTAGGTGTAAGAGAGGGCCTGAAGGCCCTAATCTTGCCAGGTAAAATAAATGCATAAATAAATAAATAACGCTGTCAATCAGTGCCAAGCCGAATAACTGCTTGGATAAGGGCCAGAGGTGAACCAACGGGTTATTGACTTGCTCTCTCTTAAATAAATCATCCAGTTTTTCTGAAGCTGTAGTCACTCGTTTGTTGGTACACGTACATCATTACAGCTACCAACAGTTACCAATTACGAGAGAGAGAGAGAGACTCGTTTTTATATACAGGGTGAACCAAAATTCGAGCACTCGTAAGCCACAGCACGATCGCTTTGCGTACTAGCACAACAAAAATGGTTGTAACAAGATTTCGTCCCTCGCATGTATCCGGTAGGATATGTACGTTACAAAAAACAATTAGACAACACTGTAATTCATATCTGCAACATGTATCTTCTTTCAATATAGTGTAGCTGTGTAGCCCCTCTAGTGCAGTGGGTAGATGTTTGTGATGGTATACGGGACGTCGAGAGTTCGATTCTGGGCTAAGGGGTAACTTTTTTTACCCGTAGTAATTGTGATTCATCCAGTAACGTTGTAGCGTACACTGTCCCTGCAACTATAGTTTTTTAAAGCTTAACATAACAATAATCGTTAAGATATGTCAAAAAGGTAATACTCAGCTTAAAATTAGTTTACTGTCGTTGGACAAAAAAAACTACAAAACTTGTCAATGTGGAGGTTTCGCATATACATACATACTACATTCAGTGGGAGAGGTCACTTGTCATATTTTAAATGTACTTTCAGAGACCTTTCATAAAACGTACATAAAATTAGTCATCAGAGCAAAATGTACTCCCTGTATTTCCAGACTTTTAGCTACTTGCTGGATAATGCTTCTCTGAACTCTTCCCAGAGTACAGTTACAGTACCAGCACGGATATCTTCCACATTTCACCGGCGGATCAGAATGAACGTGTTCCTACAAGTGTCCCCGTAGGGAGAAGCCCAGAGGATTGGGGATTTAGGTTAGGCAAAAGCGGTGGCCGCAGTAGAAAACCACTTAGATTTTCAGGAAATATTTAGCTTGAATAACGTCGCACATTTCTACCAAACTGTGCATGTGCAACACCATGTTACAACCACAACCTCTGTCCAATATCGAGGGGAATAATGTTTAGTGCATCAGAAATTTAAGTAGAGGGTATCATGCGTTTCCCACGGTAACTCGGTCGGCCAACATCTATGGCCTGTAATTGTCATGTCCAACATTTAATAATAATAATAAACTGTTGTTGTAGAATACTTATCGTTTAAGAGAAAGTTTATGCTACAGCTTTATTGGGTCGATCAGAATTAGAAAAAATTAAAAAAATACTTTTCAACCCATGATCAAACTCTAGAACACTAATCTTCTAACATAAAACTCTAGCTCTTACACTAACAGGGTAGCACAGCTAAACAGTCTTCTCTTTGATGCCCATTTTCTACCGAAAATATGCACGGAACGAAATTTTGTTAGACAATTGTGTAATAAATTACAATGAAATGAACACCCTTAGCTGCTTACAGGCGTTGACATACGTCAACGGGGACAGATGAATATGTGTACCCCCACCGGGACTCGAATCCGGGATCTCCTGCTTACATGGCAGACGCTCTATCAATCTGAGCCACCGAGGACGCAGAGAATAGTGTGACTGCAGCGATTTATCTCTGGCACGCCTGCCGCGAAACCCACATTCTCAACGTATTGTAGCGCACTACATTCGTAGTGCCCCCGCCCATTATACTCATTACTCGCGGCGCGTTGCCGATTCCCGTAAGAGTTCGGGCACTGTTTGTGCATTCGCACAGAAGAAGAAGATGGGCAAGTAGCCGGTGAGCCTTAACTATATATAGTGTATACTAAGATGGTATCTGTTATTTCGGACGTGTCCGAAAGAACAGATACCATCTTAGTATATACAGGGTGAGTCACCTAACGTTACCGCTGGATATATTTCGTAAACCACATCAAATACTGACGAACCGATTCCACAGACGGAACGTGAGGAGAGGGGCTAGTGTAATTGTTTAATACAAACCATACAAACATGCACGGAAGTATGTTTTTTAACACAAACCTACGTTTTTTAAATGGAACCACGTTAGTTTTGTTAGCACATCTGAACATATAAACAAATACGTAATCAGTGCCGTTTGTTGCATTGTAAAATGTTAATTACATCCGGAGATATTGTAACCTAAAGTTGACGCTTGAGTACCACTCCATAGTGTGTATCGGAGAGCACCGAATTACGTAGGCATCCAAAGGGAACGGTGATGGACCTTAGGTACAGAAGAGACTGGAACAGCACATTACGTCTACATGCTAACACCTTTTTATTGGTCTTTTTCACTGATGCACATGTATATTACCATGACGTGGAGGACGCATAAATTGGCCAGCCCGTTCTTATGATCTTACACCTCTGGACTTTTTTCTGTGGGGTACGTTAAAGAAGAATGTGAACCGTGATGTGCCTACAACCCCAGAGAATATGAAACAACGTATTGTGGCAGCCTGCGGCGACATTACACCAGATGTACTGCGGCGTGTACGACGTTCATTACGCCAGAGATTGCAATTGTGTGCAGCAAATGATGGCCACCACATTGAACATCTATTGGCCTGACATGTCGGGACACACTCTATTCCACTTCGTAATTGAAAACGGAAACCACGTGTATACGTGTACCTCACCCCTCATGGTAATGTACATGTGCGTCAGTGAAAAAGACCAATAAAAAGGTGTTAGCATGTGGACGTAATGTGCTGTTCCAGTCTCTTCGGCACCTAAGGTCCATCACCGTTCCCGTTGGATTCCTACGTAATTCGGTGCTCTCCAATACACACGATCGAACAGCGGAGGAGTGGTACTCAAGCGGCAACTTTCGGTTACAATATCTCAGGATGTAATTAACATTTTACAATGCAACAAACGGCACTGATTACGTATTTGTTTATATGTTCAGATGTGCTAACAAAACTAACGGGGTTCCATTTAAAAAAACATAGGTCTGTGTTAAAAAACATACTTCCGTGCATTTTTTTATGATTTCTATTAACCAATTACACTAGCCCCTCTCCTCACGTTCGGTCTTTGGAATCGATTCGTCAGTATTTGATGTGGTTTACGAAATATATCCAGCGGTAATGTTAGGTGACTCACCCTGTATAATTTTGTAATACATACAGGGGGATCATTTTAACTAAAAACACTGAAATATGTAGAAAAATACACATAGTATAAAAAAAAGTTTTAATTCTAATTTCCTTGTCTCGGAGGAGGACATCCAATATATCACACTCAACCCGTCCCCTTGCCTTTGTGGTCGAGTGCAACTTTGAAATCTTTAATGGGAACCCCCATTTTTTATTTCAGATCACGATTCTATGGCAAAATATACATACTTTTTGTCCGAAGCATTTACTTCATTTCGCCGCAGATGACGCTGTAATTGGAGGAAAGCAACGGAATTGCCGCGCGGAGTGGCCGCGTGTTTTAGAGGCGCCATGTCACGAATTGCGCGGCCCCATCCCGCCGGAGGTTCCAGTCCTCCTTCGGGCATGGGTGTGTGTGTGTTGTCCTTAGCGTAAGTTAGTTTAAGTTAGTTTAAATTAGTGTGTAAGTCCAGGGACCGATGACCTCAGCAGGTTGGTCCCTTAGGAATTCACACACACAATAGCAACGGGTAAACAATCATAACTTACGACATGCTACTCAATGGCCTTTGAATATCCAATGGCACGTGGGATACCACCTCCATCCCGAGAGTGAAAGCAGATCAGTATTTCATAGCTTGTAATTGAAAACCCCATTCGCAACTTTGTGTTCCTCCGACATATCGAACAGGGAACTACCCCACGCGCCGCTGTGGCCGTGGCTCGAGGCGAGCGCTACTCGACTTTTCAAATCGGAGTAACTGTTCAAAAGTAGTGCGGCCAACTTCAATGCACTTAGTGATCCAGTTTTCAAATGACCGTGCACAGGACAGAAGCATATCTGCGGTAATGTCAGCACAGGCTTTTCTGATGTTGCCGACCCTGTCTTCATGGCCTGTGGCACTTGCTGGTACACCTTATCTTTTAAATATCCCCACAGAAGGACATCCGGCGACGTCTAATCCGGAGACCTAGAGGGCCAATTGATAGGGCCACCTCTGCCGAGCCACCCACCACAGTAAACACTGTCTAATACCTCCCGTGCTTCAGTTGCGTAATGCGCTGAAAAACGGTCATGCTGAAGCCACATTCGTTGTCTAACGTCCAGGGCACCATCTTGCAATAATAGCGGTAGTTCCTGTTCCAAAAATGTTCGATATTTGCGTCTATTGAACGTGCCGTCGATAAAATACGGACCAATGAGTTTGTTCCCCAAGCAGACACACCATACGTTAACCAACCAAATCGGCACCATGAAGTTCCTGACGCAGTGACACGTGGTATGGCTAATACTTGTGGCGATGCAGTATTGCGACAATACTATCTCCGGAAGTACCAAATGTTCAAATATGAGTGAAATCTTATGGGACTTAAATGCTAAGGTCATCAGTCCCTAAGCTTACACACTACTGAACCTAAATTATCCTAAGGACAAACACACACACCCATGCCCGAGGGAGGACTCGAACCTCCGGCGGGACCAGCCGCACAGTCCATGACTGTAGCGCCCTAGACCGCTCAGCTAATCCCGCGCGGCTCCAGACGTACCGGAACCGCGGTGTAATTGCCGGGCGCTTATCCCTGGGTTATGGTGCACTGCTGCCAGTACAGCTATTTCTTTATCTTCTCCTTCAACACGTTTGCATCGTTTCCTTTTGCCGCTCTGTACACTGCCATCAGACATAAAGACATTCTCAGCCTTGTAGAAGAACGAAAGAGAGGGAACTTTCTCTGTAAAACGCTCGGCATACAAGGCAACAACAGCCTCAACATTTCTCCTACATTCTCTGTAAGTTAGGATCATTTCAGGTTTTTCTCCTGTGGTTGCAACACTCGTTGTCCACTAGAACGCTGTTCTCCAAGTGATAGGTACGTGTGCAAGCAATAAACACTGCACAAGTATTGCTATACTTAAAGCTGGTGTTTTTTCTACATCTGCGCGATATTTGAGCTCCGATCGCTGTGTACTACCTGTTATGATACGTCGTAATTCGCTACACGGCCATGGGGGCGCGTGGAGTAGCCCCCTGTTCGATATATCTGAGGAATACAACTCACACACGGATTGGCGTAGTAGAACGGATGTGATATCATTGGATGTCACCACCTTGATAAATGTATTGGAACTGCAACTTTTCTGATCCTGTGAGTAGTTTTCATGATATTTCAATGTCTTAAGTTAAAATAAACATCCTTTATATATAGAGCGTCCCAATAAAACACCGACAAACTCTAGCGACAGGTTCCTTGTGCAGATATAACTTAAAAAGTCTAGTAAATATTGGCTCTAAATGCATACCTGAAGGGATATGAGCACTTGTGTATCTTCTATACTATGAAACAGATCTCATCTTTTCTTTCAATATTTTGGGAGGAGGAAGTATTGACCAAACCAAGGAAAAAAGTCTTGTAAACATAAGTACCAAAACACTTTGAGAGCTATCAGCACTTTTCATCTTCGCTAGTGTGAAACATATCTTTATGCTAAATAAGTGTTCATAGGTCATAACATATACGTTTTAGGGCATATATTTAATAAACATTCCTTTCTTGTTTCTGTCCCTACTACCTCCTCCAAAAGTATGAAAAGTAAAGAGGTTGTAGTAGAAAAGACGTGTTTTATATTATGGAAGATACTATGGAAGATCACATATCTACGTCTACATCTACATTTATACTCCGCAAGCCACCCAACGGTGTGTGGCGGAGGGCACTTTACGTGCCACTGTCATTACCTCCCTTTCCTGTTCCAGTCGCGTATGGTTCGCGGGAAGAACGACTGTCTGAAAGCCTCCGTGCGCGCTCTAATCTCTCTAATTTTACATTCATGATCTCCTCGGGAGGTATAAGTAGGGGGAGGCAATATATTAGATACCTCATCCAGAAACGCACCCTCTCGAAACCTGGACAACAAGCTACACCGCGATGCAGAGCGCCTCTCTTGCAGAGTCTGCCACTTGAGTTTGTTAAACATCTCCGTAACGCTATCACGGCTACCAAATAACCCAGTAACGAAACGCGCCGCTCTTCTTTGGATCTTCTCTATCTCCTCCGTCAACCCGATCTGGTACGGATCCCACACTGATGAGCAATACTCAAGTATAGGTCGAACGAGTGTTTTGTAAGCCACCTCCTTTGTTGATGGACTCTCCCAATGAATCTCAACCTGGTACCCGCCTTACCAACAATTAATTTTATATGATCATTCCACTTCAAATCGTTCCGCACGCATACTCCCAGATATTTTACAGAAGTAACTGCTACCAGTGTTTGTTCCGCTATCATATAATCATACAATAAAGGATCCTTCTTTCTATGTATTCGCAATACATTACATTTGTCTATGTTAAGGGTCAGTTGCCACTCCCTGCACCAAGTGCCTATCCGCTGCATATATATACAGGGTGTCCCAGCTATCTTGTCCACCCAAAATATCTCTGGAACAATAACAGCGATTGGAAAACGACTTTCACCGGTATCAATGTAGGGCTCGGGCCCATGAATTTACATATTTGGAAACATTCTAAAACGAAAGCATATGTGTTTTTTAGCACAACCTTATGTTTTTTTTAATGGACCTCCCATATTTTTTCTTCAGCAATCCATAGCATGACAAAGCACATACACAATGGCGTTCGTTGCATCGCAATATTCCCATTAGATCCAGAGATATTAAGACGCGAAGTTGACGCTTGAAACACCCGACATGCGCTGCTAGCGCACGTCCTGAGGCTGAGGCGTGAACCCCATGCTGCCCGTAATCGCGATGTGATTGGCATGCGTAATCACACCTCCATACTTATCAAGAGGTCCGAAACGAATAATACGGTCTGCTGCCATCCTGCATTAACGTCGTACATTCCAGCAGGTATTTATCCCATAGGCTAGGGGTGATGCGGTTCTGTAACATATCTGTGTACCGCATCGTTAGTCACAAAGTTAACTTCGCTTATCGTTAATCCGTTACTAAAAAGGTAATGCCGTTCAACGTTAAAATACTTTACTGTGGATCTAGCGCAAGTGACAGTTAAACATTCACTCGTAATAGTAAAATTCATGTTGATGGCTTTAGTGAAGCGAGCAAGTGGACTAAAAGTTTTACCGTTGTTTAGGTAAAAATGTTTTGATTTGGGAAGTTCAGGTAGGACATAGAAGATGAATGTAAACACGTTTAACCAATTAGTTTTATTATCACATAATTATCAATGTTATGTTTATCTACTGCGTTAAATGATAAATTGTTGCAAACAAATGTTTCTTAACATCACTGGGTAAAATGGCCCTTTGTAGAAACTTCCACTGTGATACCAGCACTACATACTAAACATAGCGTTCACATCTCATGCTCGAAGTGATGCCCATTGGCTTGCATACATAGGGTCACTCTGCGAATGAAGGATGCCCTACTTCGTGCTACTGTTTCCTCTTTGATGGCTGTACAAGCATCAATAATGCGTTGCTTCACGTCCTCTGGTGTTGTTGGTTCATGTTGGTAAACAGCATCCTTCACTGCTCCCCAAAGAAAATAATCCAGCGGTGTAAGGTCCGGAGATCGGGCAGGCCACCTAACTGGGCCACCTCGTCCAATCCACCTACCAGGGAACGGTTCAGAAGTCGTCATGCTCGTAAGGCGTTATGTGCAGGGCATCCGTCATGCTAACACCACATGACCATTCGCCGGTTCAGAGGTACTGTGTCCAAGAGAACAGGAAGATTGTGTCGTATAAATATGGAGTATTGTCTGCCATTTTGGATGCCATTTATAAGAAAAGTCCGATAATGGTATCTCCAATAATCCCACACCAAACATTAACTTTCCACGGACGTTGATGCTCTACCTAACGGAGCCATTTTGGATTGTCTGCGGACCAATAATGCATATTCCTCATATTGACAATTCCTTTGTTGGAGAAATGCCTCGTCGGTAAAGAGAACATCTGCAAAAAAATTTGGATTAGTCAGAAGTTTTTGCTGAGTCCACCGACAAAATGTTACCCTATTGCGGAAGTCATTTCCATGAAGATCCTGGTGTAAATGAACATGGTAAGGATGTAATTTATGCCGTTTAAGAATACGCTGTTCACTTGATTTCGACACACCAACTTCACGTTCAATTTGACGTGTGTTGATTTGAGGATTCACAGCTATGGTAGCGAGCACAGCAACTTCAGCACGTTCATCTGTGCATGTTCTAGCACGATGTCGAGGTCTTGGATTTAAGCTTCCTGTTTCACGTAGACGAGATGTGAGACGACCAAACATCCGGCGCGAAGGCGATGGCTTGTCAGGGAATCGTCTTCTGGACAGTCGTTCTGCCTGAACAGCATTTCGTCCACCAACAGGGTACAGTACAGGTATGTAGAGTAGGGTAGAAAACAGACATATTAACTTAATAACAGTACTATCAACAAACAAGCAATCTCATAACGTATTTCCCGTCAACGTACATTCTCCATAGATCAGCAGTATTTCTACCATATCTTCATGTGTGTACATTATACTGTACAGTATAAGTTCCACAACACAACGTTTATTCACAATGTGTACTACCTCTGTGCAGTCACTAGATTACTCTGATGCACAACTACACTGGCAAGCGGTGTACTGCACGCCAAAGCAACAACAAATGGGATGCTCGGAGGGTGGTGGAGTACAGGAGTTTGCATGGGTCGCAAATCATAAACAAGGCGAAGTGGTAACTGTGGCAGTAGCGGGAACTACGTTGGACACTTGACTAGGTAGAGCCAGGCCCTGCGCGACAGGCACAATGGGTCATATAACGCATTAGATAAACCTTGTTTTGGGTGTGCAGGATAAATAAGACAACCTGACGGGTGTACACCGATCGGTACTGGTTCATATTGTGTACGTAGATACGTAAAAGGTGCAAGAGGGAAACCATTATGTGCTTATGAGAGTTGATGGCAGCAGACCGTATTATTCGTTTCGGACCTCTTGATAAGTATGGAGGCGTGATTACGCATGTCAATCACATCGCGATTACGGGCAGCATAGGATTCACGCCTGAGCCTCAGGACGTGCGCTAGCAGCGCATGTCGGGTGTTTCAAGCGTCAACTTCACGTCTCAATATCTCGGGATGTAATGGGAATATTACGATGCAACCTACGCCATTGTGTATGTGCTTTGTCATGCTATGGATTGCTAAATAAAAAATATAGGAGGTCCATTTGAAAAAAACATAAGTTTGTGTTAGAAAACAGATATGCTTTCGTTTTAGAATGTTTCCAAATATGTACATTCATGGGCCCCAGCCCTACAGTGATACCGTTGAAAGTCGTTTTCCAATAGCTGTTATTGTTCCAGAGATATTTTGGGTGGACAAGATAGCTGGGACACCCTGTATATATGTGTGTGTGTGTGTAGGGGTTTATAATAATCTTTACTGAAACATAATTTTCAAAATAATACTCTCTTCATGAGTACGTTAAGAAAATTTCAAGATGAGATTTCCTTGCATACCTACCTAAAATATCAATTTGTAACATACTGTCGCTATTTTCCGCAGTAGTGTTCGTGCATTTATTGACCAAAGAAATCTTTTTAGTTAGAGAAGAATTTAAAATCAGTTAGTCTAAGTGTCCTATCTTTTAACTGCCACAGTGCCAATCACACTTTTTGTGTCTTTCTTCCACAGGATTCTGTGTACGCAGTATAGGCGCTGCAGTAAATCTCCGCGTCCTGAAGACGGCAGGCAGCAACTGTACTTGTTACGTAGCCACCGTAAATCTCCATGGAAACGTGCGCCGTACATCTACAGCGAAGGAGATTAGCTGCGACTCAGCGAAGTAAGAGGAACACGGTTACCAGAGCTACACAGCACTGGTTTCCGCGAACAAGGACGGAAGCAGGTTCTCTCATTAGAAGATACCGGGAAACTCTTGGTTACTTTGTTTACTCACATGTCTGCTTCTTTTAGTATTAGTACGTATTGACTGCTGTCTTCTCATCTACACCTTTAATACAATTCCTAGTGAAATTTTTGTCGAATATCTTACAAATATCTTGAGAATAGACATATTTTTTGAGTCTGTGAATACTCAGTTTTCTGTGCGTTTTAATTTGAAATATTTCTGTCAGGATGCCCCGTTGTGCATCATTCTTCACTACAGCCAAGAGCTCCAGAATTCCCGCAAGGAATCGCTCCAGATACTTCAGAGGCATCTCAGCCCTCACTCTTAAGAACAATTCAGTGTCTTCCAAAACTGAATCCACCGGAAGCTCAGATGACACGGCCATCAACTTCCCGTTTATCTCCTCTACCATTCCATCTTAGCCACATTACATATATAATGCCGCGAACAGCCCATTTATTCAAAATTAGCTTGCAACACCCTTTACTAAATCACCTACAGAAAACCGTAAATCAGACTGACTTTACTTATGAGCCGAAAAGGGTATTGCTGCCGGCCATCTCCCTCTACACTCTTAAAAAGTTCTACGCATTTCGATCAAACGCTGGCCAAAGAATGAAGGAAAATAAGGATTTCTCCCGTCGATGTCATTAGGGACGAGTCGTCAAAGAACCACAAATATTACCTACCATATAACTTTTTCCGAGATATTTGGTTACAATATAATACACTTGTGACTCGACTGAATATTCTACGCGTTCCGTGGACTTAGTATCCAATACTCCTTCATCACATTATCAAAAACTATGGTGTGCTGACGCTCTTTACGAACATTCCTCAATCTGGAACCGTCCTTACATTCTTCCATCGTTACTTGAAACAACAAAAAATTGTTAAAGAATGAAAACTTTCCCAAACCTGCTGCTCTCCGCATCTGAACTTCAGTAGCTTCACCACTGGTCCTGGAACAAGAGTGTAATATTCCATTTCATACAATTATCTCTTCATATATTATTCATATTATTAATCCATTTAAATCAACCCCTGTCCTATACCTTCCACCGTTGAGCACTATTGGCGATAAATATTTCATTTGTATGCCGTTCTGTGACCGAAAACTGTATGAAATGCGTTATGACGATAGTCAACCAGAGCTGCGTTTTCATAGATTTTTTCTTTATTGCTACCGATTTGGCATGGCTCATTTTCGGGCTCTACGCAATAAGATCGTAATAAAATAGTACGGTATTTACGGTTCCCAGCATGGCTCATTTTCAAGCTGTATCCCGTAAGATCATAAATAAATAGCATTTACGATCGTACTGCGAAGAGCTTGAAAATGAGCCATGCTCGAAATCAGTAACAATAAATTTAAAAATCTATAAAGAATTAGCTCTGGTGGATATCACTACAATACATTTCATACTTTTGGTTGGCTCGTTTCTTTCGAAAATCTGTATTCCCTAAAAAGCATCAATTAGTGGAAACGAACAGCATTTCCTTCGTTATATTCCGTTGGAATATAAACTGCTAGCAACTAGTCTCAGTCATATTCTCAGCTATATTTAACACTGTAAACAACATATTACATAATCCTCAATTTTTTTTATATCTTTGATTTCGCAGTCTTCAGCCCCCGTTTTTGTTCATATGAAATATAATACATACTTTTGGTTTATTTTCTATATTAGGTTTACAAACTGCGCACCCATTTTACTGTGATTTTTTACCGAACAGAGTGAACAGCTAGATTTGATTTATAGTGAAGTTTCTTGTTAAATATGTTCTTATTTGACAACATGTCATCTGCAAATTAGACAGAAAAACGTATTTGTTAGCTTATTCATAATATTTTAAAACAATTTTTCCGAAAGTAGAGTAACTAACATTCAGAACTTACATTTACATCCTCTATTGTTCTTCTCGGAAAAAAATATGCAAAAGCAACAACCTTTTAAACTAAGAAACATACGTTTTTTATTTACTTCCAAATGCAATTTTGTCAATTCATGGAATACATCATCTTGTACAACGCAGCATTGAGTATCCATAACTAAATCGATGCACACGCTATAGTTCAAGGCCTAAAATAGGAAACCAACCAAACGATTGAATAATATTTTACAGAAATAAAAACGAGACACATGACACACAGGTGCCGAAAATGTATGAATCAATGGCAGTAAAAAAGAAAAATGTAAGCCTTTACAAAACCATATTTAATTAGCAAACATGGTAAACGCCACCATAAGCGTCTAACATCAGCCAAATGATAGCTTTATTAATTTGTCTACAGCAGTTATGAGAGTTAATCGACATATTTTCGTCCAGTTGGAAAAATGTTCCTTAGCCGATGATATATTTGAAAAATTGCAAACAGAGCTGAGCAAGCCGTTCGCATCCAATCGATGATATCGCCTCAGCTGTTGCAAATTCTGTAGGAAAAAAACCACTCGCTAAGGCGCTACGCTATTGTCTGTCGCCGAGAATTACAGGCAGGTCGTAAGAAGTTCCGTAATATTGGGACCGCTGCAGTGATATAAACGACGGGAGCTAGGGCAAGTGTAACATATGGCACCTCATAAGTTAAGTTTCCTGCGAAGTTCCGAACTTGCTGAAGCTCAGAAGCAAAGTAATGATACTCGGGCAGCAGTTATCGATAATCTGGTCGACAGCTGGAATTAAAGTAGCAACGGTTATATTGAAATTGGAATTAATAAAGCGTAATCCACGTTTCTTGACGTTTTACTTGTATTTAGTGGGTAGCTGTCACAACCAAATTCGTTTTATCTCATAATACTGTTGCAACACCGCTGGTTTAATCCCTCTGCAAGAAGAGCACAACTCTGCATTCATCAGCACGTGGACGTAAAAACATGAAAAACTCCTTATCGCCAATGTCGCCAGGTGCTACCGGTTGATTGGTTGATTGAGTACTCACCTGCTTGTACAATAACTATTCAGTTTTATCGTTAACCTACACTTTCCTATATGCGACTGACTTGCACATAAAAAAACATCTTATTTTCCTGATAAAACTCGTAACCAAAATAAATTCTCAGTCATAGAATCGGTATTTTTAAATTTCTTCCTCACTGGAGATAAAATTCAATTATTTCTCGTGTTATTATTTTTCATAACATAAGAAGCAGAAAACGAACTTTGCATTACCACAAGCACAGACCTTGTATAACAAGAGCATGTATTCCGTTACAAGAAGTAAATAGTCCAGTAAAGACATGTTTTGAATCAATTTACTTAAATTTATGTGTGGCAGACTACCATAAACCGCTTTTATTGACAAACTGCTATTGTTAATAAACTGGAAAAAATACACCACAGAAGGTGCCGCAATTCCTCAAGATAGCGACACTCGATGCTTTTTAGTGCGAATAATGATTGCAAATAACAACAGTAAATATTTTGTTTTAAAGAAAGAGGCACTAATTATAGTAGACAAGTCGATGATCGCTGTTTATGAAATATATTCCAAGTTTCGTGCTTGTTGTCCAGAGTCGATATTAGTTCTGTAACAACACCCACACAAAGACAACCTTAGTGCATATCAGATTTCGTAAAAAGATTGAAGTACTTTAGTCTTTATATAAATTACCCACACGTTCTTATGATACACCCTTTTAGCGGAGGAAAGAGGAAATTAACTTATTGTTGTTGTTTACTTTGCTATGAATGGCTCAACCAAGTTCTCAGTCAACATAGATTGCCTGCAATAATAAAATTAACCATTCAGAAGGGAGAAAGGGAACGAAATGAAACTTCACAGGTTGAGACGGTATGTGATCTTACTTCGATGTTTACAAAACTGAGTCAAATTTACAATTTGCCTGGCAGAATGAGCCTTCTTACCGCTATGATGCTGCACAGCGTCTGGCCGGGATGCATGACCTGATTTCGTTGGGGAAGGTGTCATAAAGGCGTCGTAGCTGTTGTCACCGGTCCTTGATATCCTGATGATGGCACAGGGACAGGGTTGATGTCCAAGTCGGTACCGCACAAATTCAGTAGGGGATCATGCTGGCCGCAAGAGTACCTCAACGTAACTTAGACACGTCATAGAGACACGTGCCTTGTCTGAAGAAGCATTGTCCTGTTGAAAAACTGTACCACAATACTGTCGCATGAGAGGAAACACATGACACCGCAGAACAGCTGTGACTCACCGTTGTGCCGCCAGAGTTCCCTCAGTCACTAACCAACCGTGACCTTAAGTCACTCCCGACGGCTTCCCACGCCATGACACCAGGAGAACACTGATGCGCCTCTCCAAAACATGCCAAAAAAGAGACCTCTTCTCAGGATGCCGCAAGAAACGGCGATGCTGGTCATGCGGTATAGCGCAGAACTGCGATTCATCGCTGCACACAATACAACGTTACTCGTCAGCGGTCCTTGATTCCACGTCACGGCATCACTGCGGACGCAGTCATCGGTGTTGTGGGGTTAACGGTAGCCTGTGCATGGAATGGTAATTTCCTAGTCTAGCTTCAAATAGTATCCGACCAATGTTCCCCTCACGTCGCGTTCCGTGCGAATGCTCCGCAAATCTGGACATCGTACGATTCTACCGGTCGACCAAATGGAGACCCACAAGGAGCCCCTTTCAAACTGTCTCATGCACTGACAACGCTGGCTCGCTAGAGTACTCAGTACCTCCGTCTCCTTCACGGTACCCACCCGACATATGACACTGATCACGTTTCTTATATATCCTATATACATCCCACCAGGTCTGATAACAAAACTAAACATGAACAGCAATAATGCATTGTAATGGCCGTTCTACCTATTACTGAAAATTGGAAAATGGTTCATACGGCTCTCAGCACTGTGGGACTTAACATCTGTGGTCATCAGTCCCCTAGAACTTAGAACTACTTAAACCTCACTAACCTAAGGGTATCACACACATCCATGCCCGAGGCAGGATTCGAACCTGCGACTGTAGCAGTCGCATGGTTCCGAACTGAAGCGCCTAGAGCCGCTCGGCCACCGCGGACGGCTGAGAACTGCAACTCCAATATTTAAATACTCATGTTGTGTACGTGTACGGAGTTACATAGACATCCGACTATATCTACTGGCTGCTTCACTTTTTCGTCAGGCTGCGTATGTCCTGAACACTTGAAGATCTTGTCATTCTCCATCTATGTGATTTGTGAATCCTCAAGTATCTACGTTGATTTTTGTTGTTATAGCAATGTTCGTTACAGTGTTATCCGTGTCAACTTCGTTTTGACAGATGGAAGTATGGCAATTCCTGGATTGCTGATTTGAAGGACAATATTTCAAAGTTGTTTCTGAGAAATGTAAGTTTCCCTGATCTGAAAATTCGACTTAGTTCAATCTCCGGGGTAAACAAATGGTTCAAATGGCTCTGAGCACTATGGTACTTAACTTCTGAGGTCATCAGTCCCCTAGAACTTAAAACTACTTAAACCTAATTAACCTAAGGACATCACACACATCCATGCCCGAGGCAGGATTCGAACTTGCGACCGTAGCGGTCTCGCTGTTCCAGACTGTAGCGCCTAGAACCGCTCGGCCACTGCGGCCGGCCTCTTGTACAGAAAATTGCGGCAGATATGTCGTTCAGTTCCTCCCTTCAGGTCGACATTATTAGTAGCATTATTAGATGCACTGTGACAATCAAAAACGATATCCTTGTCTTTACAGCTACCACTGCCATTGCAAAACTCACCAGGTGCTTTAGTTAAAACTTTGTTACAATTCATTCGGGACCAAACAGAACAACGATATTCTCAAAGTTCATCGAAATACGTACATTTCAAAGCTTAGGTGAAAAATCGTAGTTTCCGCTGCGTTGTCTGTGTACGCCGGCCGGAGTGGCCGTGCGGTTCCGGGCGCTACAGTCTGGAGCCGAGCGACCGCTACGGTCGCAGGTTCGAATCCTGCTTCGGGCATGGATGTGTGTGCTGTCCTTAGGTTAGTTAGGTTTAATTAGTTCTAAGTTCTAGGCGACTGATGACCTCAGACGTTAAGTCGCATAGTGCTCAGAGCCATTTTTTGGTCTGTGTACGTCAACTCTGACGACAAATAAAACCAACAGAGTCCTTTTTCGAGTGTATCAGCTTCAAGATTTTATTTCTTTTTCGTGTCTGAGCGAGGCTACTTCTGTGCTACGCAATTACGACTACATGTCCTCCGCCGAATCTTTCCGTCAGTTCTGATTTTTCCACAAACTGTCTGCAGAACTGAACATCAGTGGAATTGAGAGACAGGCTCAGAGCGTTATTTGGAAATAAATAAGAAATGAGTTATCTGCAAGGCCAATCAGTGCTGTTATTTGCTCTGCGCCACGGAACATCAATAATCTATGAGATGCGTGGCGGATCGAAATAGGTTTCCCTCGGGCCGTCCACAACAGCGCTCCTCCATCAAAAGGGTCGGCAAAATTGTTTTGTTACACATTCGAAAAGTTCATGAATTTTCTTCTGTCAAATTTCCTACTACGAGTAAAACGACATCGAGTTTCACTCTTATGTTCCATTAACGTGATTTAGCCAAAATACATACTGGATGTTGTTGACCTATTTTATTTATTTATGTATTTATTCAAGAACAAAAACAGTTTGGAAATTTTCTAGATATATCTCCAAATGCTTACACGTGAACATTATTCATCTTTAACGGTGACTTTACTTACAGCTAGTCGTAATTGTCTCACTGCTTGAAGAAGCTACAGGCTCTTGGTGCGAGGGGTTTGAGAAGGGTTTCAAGCACAAGGAGAATGACCAATGAAGAAGTCTTCAGCAACACAGGAAGGAAAAAATGGTTTGGGAGACTATGAAGAAGCAGAGGGACCGGTGATCTAGCCACCTATAGAGACACTGCGATGAATACCTGCGATGAATACCCGAGTCAGAGCCAATAAGATCTCAAATTGACAACTTACTCCGAACTGCAGAGGCTTGCGAAAGACTGAGAAAATTGGAGAACAAGAATCGATGCAGAATAGTCTACGGAATATAAAAAGAAAATTTAAAAAAAAAACGGATGATATTTTTTTGGTAACTATTAGTGGGAGTTAATTAGCTAGTGTCAACAACGCCCGGATATTCTGCGATTTGTTTTTCGCACCTTGATCCAATGCATCCTAGCTGAACTCATCAAATTACAAGCTTGTAACGGATTGTAAAAATATGAGTATGAGTAGTAGTGAGGAGTAGTTGATTTTGTCTTAATACTAGTTCACCGTACAGCTAACACAGCAGTTCAACCATCAACATCCCTATTGCTGCTGCATGTTGTCTAGCGCCATCTGTCTACGTTCCAGTCGGTCATTATCTTGGTCTCTTCTTGCTAACTGGACTCCAGCAAAGAACATTCTTGCTCAGTCTACAAACCTTTTGATTGGCTACATTTATCATTATGCTGCCCACTCCAGTTTCTCCATGATCCATTTTATTGTTTTCGTTTGCCTGTCAGGTGTTTCGAATAGGCGTGACTCGATTACTCGCCGAGCCCTCAGTTTTTGAATAGAACTTCGTCCTGGAAGCCCATGTCTCGCAGTCACATGTCAAAACTCGTAATACACACTCATTTTTGACATTCGTTTTCAGACACTCAGTAATATGTCATCACAGTCGCCTTCCACTGTAAAAGTTCTTTATTTGAATAACTGCGGTTTCGATCATGTGGCCAATATCAAATGAGTTCACGAGCCAGAACCAAAACATTTTCCGTTATATAGACATGTTATCATATTTTTATGTTGGTTCGTTTACCTGTAAGAGTTAATCTACATTAAATGAAACTGATACTGCGTACATCGTGAAAATGGCATCATTTACTTATACTGTAACCATTGTTAACAACTTTAATCTGAATCACACCAAAACAGTGGTCTCGTACACTGTCTGCATGACATGAGTTGTCATGTAGACAGTGTACACTGAGCCGTGGTAAAAGTTGCTGTTTTGAAGAGCGCGCCGCAGCGCGTAGTGTGAAGCAGTTGCCCTCCGTTTCTAGCGGTGGCGCCGCTGTAGTAATCGCAGCTTTGTTGTCGCCCTTTGGTGGGAGTGGGGAAAGGTTGCCTGTTCACGTGCATTTAAGGGGCGCTATGAGCTCGCCAGGGTCAGTCGTGTCAGTCTGGGTCAGTCCGAAGCAGTCTGGGGTCAATCTCTCGTCCGCATTTGTTAGGCAGCTAGTGCCTGTTTGTCGTTCGGAGTGCCAGTATGTCTGTCGTTCGGATCAACCTTTAAACCCGACAAAATGAGAGTCTTTCCACTCTGCCAGTAAGAGAACTCGTCGAGTGGTTGGCCAGTTGGGGATTAGTTCTTGCATCTGAGTCTGCGCGTTAGGCCGCCAGTCTGCTCTAGTTTGCTCAGGCAATGGTCATTGGCGGTTGGATCGATCGGTTGGTCGGTCGCGCACTGAGACACAAGATGACTTGTCCGTCTTGAGCGTCGGCGCATGTGAGGTCGCCACGTGAGTCCAGTGGGCTGCGCCGTATAGCGAGGGGTAGTGACTTCGCGGTCGACACGAGAACAACAGGAGTCAACCCACGACATCAGTCTGGCCGGTGCGAGCTGCGACGCTGTGGTGTAACTGGTTCTCCGAGCGTTTCTGGGCCCCTTCAGTTACCATCTTGTAGAGCTTGGCTCAGCCCATTCCTGGTGCAGGGATGTCGTTTTGCAAGTAGGCGTGTTTCCTCTGCATGGTTGGGTCAGAGCCAGTATTTCCGTCGTCGTGTGTCCAGAAGTGAGTGGGAGATGTACCAGCAGGGCAGTCGAGACGGAGCAGCAGTCGCGGACGGAGCAGCGGGCAGTCGGTCGGTTGGACCGGACCAGGAAAGACGGGAGATCGGCACGCCTTCCTGCGTCCGTTGAAGCGGCTGGCAATGGACGGTTCGGGAGAGCGATTTGAGGGTCGTGCGCCAGGTGTTCTCGAGAAATCGCAGTTTATTAGAAGTTAAGTGATTGGTGATATGTTGTGTGATTTACTCTCGTTAAATTTTACTTGTTTTCTTGGTCAGTCTCTCGTCCCCAGCTTGCTCGTCTGTCTTTCGTCCGCAATTTGTTAGGCAGTTAGTGTCTGTCGTTCGGAGCTCCCTCCGTCATGTTTGTCGGATTCGGTGTGTTAACGAATTTATTGCTTGGAGTGTAATAGCCTAATTCCTGAAATATATTTCTATCTTGCCTATCATCTTGAGAGGCGGAATATGTGTACTGTAGGGCATGTTAACTAGTTTGGCCAACCTTGTATAATTTTATATACGATTGCAATTCATGGGCTTTTATTTAAATGGTCATTTTCGTATATAAAGTTGACACCCTTCCACCGTAAGACTCTTCTTAGAAGTTAAAATCAAGTTGCACCTTCGGTGATAATTTAATCTTTTGATTTTAGTGTTTTGTACCATAACCATCCCTCCTACGGGGTGCGTAGTTTGTGTGCTTGTGTGAATTGTTAAAACTTTTACTTTAAGGTAATCTGGTGTGTTCCAGATTTGCACTTGTGTAGTCTTTCAGAAGTTATTGTGAGCGGTCGTGACAATGGCCGTGTCAAAAAGGGGCGGCAAGGTTCTCAGCCCGAAAGCTCATACACTCAAAAATTTGTTTCTTTCTGCCTCTGAATAAATTGTAACTTGATATCTTCTTATAATTTTAAATCTGTTTCTTAAAAAAAAGTTTTAGGAATAAAATTCCATTTGGTAAAAGCAATTTGATTTTGATTTCATCAGTTACTCCCTGGCAACTACTTCCACGCTCACATAGTGTGCTGAAATGTGTTAATGTTCTTGATGAATCGCTAGCAAATAAAATAAATTTTTAAGAATATTCTTTGAAATTAAATGCACGGTTCATGCACGAGTAATGTTTTAGTGTGATTCAGATTAAAGTTGTTAGCAACGGTAACGATATATGTATTTTATTCCATTTTCACGATTTACACAGCGTCACTCTTCTTAAATGTAGCTCATTCTTACAGTTAAAAGACCCAACACACGGATGCGACAACGGTATGTGTACGTGTCACAAGGTTTTGAGAATTTACAAGTGCAAAACCACAGTTATAACATTTGACAAAGGCCACTTGACTGAAATTGGAATAGTTCAAACAAATAAATTTTACAGGCAAAGAAGATTGTGACGTCTTTTACAAAATAAGTCTTTATTGTTGATTTGTACAGTTTTGTTTTAGATGTGTTGATTATGCATTATTGTAACAGTATTAAGTAATTATTGACTTTTACCTGACAGGAAGTAAGCAGTGAAGGTCTTGAGACGGTCATTAAGGTGATAAATCAGATTAAATTAAGCGGCATTTTCAAGATCTTGTGAATTGAGAAATACAAGAAAAGTTCATGAAAGGGCAGTTATTTAACCAAAGTACATGAGGTAAACGTCAATAGACGTTCTTATTATATAGAAGGCCAAACAGAAGATTATTTCAAGAAAATAAGCGAAATATTAATTACAAGGTGAT
This sequence comes from Schistocerca cancellata, assembly GCF_023864275.1. NCBI lineage: Eukaryota > Metazoa > Arthropoda > Insecta > Orthoptera > Acrididae > Schistocerca > Schistocerca cancellata. Next base: position 962,396,105 of record NC_064626.1, read on the forward strand.
AGTCTGGAGAAAACGATAATAAGAACAAAGAAGAATGTTTTGAGTAGATAAAACTGACTCCGAACTGATGAGCTATCAAAATAATTGAAAAAACTGAAATAAGATAATTAGAAACTGACGTTGAGCATACATTACGTTGCATCACTTAAAAAAGGTACGGTAACTATCGAAATAGATAAAATAAGAGACATAAAATATACAGGGACAGCATCGAATTTTCGATTAAATGGCGTTACACCACCGATCATGTTTGAGCTCTGCTTCTGCTGCTCCGCCATCTCTAAAAATGGCATGAGACATAACCTTCCACTCACTTTGAGTAGTTAAATCTGCGATAATTCAGAAAAAAATAAGCTTAGGCAACGGTGCTACATATATACAACCGAGATAAGGAAGAGAGTACAGGATTCACAGTTTTATGATCTTCTTGTATAGGCATGATTTATGCTTAAACTACTGAAGAAAATTAAAACCAGCTTAATGATGGGACTTCCCTGCGCGGAGAAACTATTTAATTATACAGAGACGCAAAGACGTTAGAGGGGCAGACTTAGGTTGCAATATAAATATTACATGTTAAACAATTTCTCACTAAGTTTGACTGATAAACAAACGAAACTTCTTAAAAATCGATCGCTATTGCATCTGCTTTTGTTAGCGGACAGACGTATTCTTGTGTAATAGAATAGGTGAATTATAATTTTGCAGAAGCACGATTGGCGCTTCAAATAAATCACGTTACTTCATGATAATTTCATTATTTAGGTACACATACTACACTGTCCAGTCACTTTAATATGACCACCTGTCAAAAGCCTGAATAACCACTTTCTGCAGCGCGAGGTGTGCAGGAAGAGAGTCAATGAGGTTCTGGAAGGTACCGTCAGGGATGCACAGCCATGCCGCCTTCACTGTCGTTTCTATCTGGGCCAGGTTTCTCGGTTGAGCATCCATGGCGCGAATAGGCCGATCGCTGTGGTCCGACAGGCTCGCGATTGGGTTTAATTCGGGGGAAGTTTGGCGGACAAGGGAGTACGGTTAACTCTGGTGCTCCTCGAACCACGCACATGGTCCTCAAGGATAAATGCATACTTAATGGTGCATTGTGCCTTTCAGAATGACTTGATCACCGAGGGGGTGCAACGAAAACATTCCCCAGACCATCAAGTTCTCTCCTGCTAGCAGGGTGTTAGCTTTCTAACATCCGTGCCGTGCATCTGTCTGGCGGAGCATAAAGCATGTTTCATGTGAAAAGGCCTCCTGTTGCCACTTAGTGGGAGTCGAATTGTGGTATTCGTGTGCAATTTCCAGCTTTCGTAGCCGATGAACAGCAGTCAGCATGGATGCATGAACCAGGTACCCACTGCAGAGGCCCATATGCAGAAACGTTCGCTGAACGGTCGTTGAGGGGACATTATTAAAGTCATTTGGTCATTGGGACGTTCAGTTGCATAACAGCTACACATCTGTTCGCCCATAAACATGTCTACAGCCACCGTTCACCTCTGTTATCAACTGCCTTGGTGCATCGCAACACCCCATATGGGGAGGGCTGGCAGCACCATAGTCGCTGGACCTCAGCGAGAGACAGTATATAACAGGGAGACATTTAAAACAACGTAAAGGCGGAAATATGGCGAAACGGACACATAAAAGGGGAAACATAGTGGAAGAGAGCATAAAAATGGGGTGACTGTAAAAATGGTGATAAAAATCTAAATAGTGTACACAAAAAACCACACACTATGACGATTAAAAGAAACACAAGGCGAAGTACGACAGGAGCATAAAAGTTGCAATGGGCGGCATGGCACATAACAATCACAGACAACAACAAAGTCTAGCACACAATTAAAATCACAGCTCTTGACGTTACTGGAGAATAGCACCGAACACAACACTGACGTAGCACACCGACGACGAGGAACAAACGGAGAGGATCTGCCAGGGGTACGGAGACGAGGGAGAAGGGAAGAAAGGGGGTGATGGGTGGCGCTAGAGGGGGAGGGGGGCGATCAGTGTCGGTTTTGGATAGCACCATTTTGTCCTGCACGTTATACGTTAACCACAGATACACGAGAACGGTTCACAGGCATAGTCACTTCGAAAATGTTTCCACCTTTGGTTATGAGCATGCCCTTTTGGACATAAGATAAATCTCTCCTTTCACGTATTACGACAACGACTACACTGTTTTCCACTTTCCCCGACACGCTTTATATACGTTCCACTGTTATTGCTGCCATCTGCCGTCTGTGAGTCATTATTACACGTAGAGTCGAACATAGGCGATGGTCACATTAATGTGACTGGACTGTGTGATACTCACGGACTAAATTAATTTCTATACCCCTAAAGTGTTAGCACCAACGAAGAGAAGAGCCTGACACGATTTTCTTTGCTAAGAAAAGACCAACAACAATTAGAGAAGAGGTGAAATTTTGATCAGTTTCCATAAGTCCGAGAAGAATCATGTAGCGTAGGCTAAGAAAGTAAGATTTGAAGACAGTGACAGGACGTAGCGACTTCGCTGCAATCTTCGAATCTGAGGGAAGTTCACATACTTGGCAGTAAAGTATAAAATAAACAATTTTGACTTACAACTAATGCATTAACTCTTTTATTTAGTGAAACTGAAGACGAAACAAGGTCACAAAGTCTGCTGACCACACAAAATCGGAAAATACGAAGAGGAAGTTTGAGCAGATTTCGACTTGAAAAGAGCTGAAGACATATGAAACGCAACTTAAAAATTTGATATTACCAAGTGCTACATGCTGAAGGGCTGTAAGCAGACTTCTGTGAAAAAAAAAAAAAAACCATGAGGGAAATCTTTGAGTGTAATGACCGCCAAGAGTCAAGAGTAGCCCTACGAGAACCGAACATTGTTGAGAGTTAATGGTGAGGAGGAGGAGATCAGGGTTTAACGTCCCGCCGACAACGAGGTCATTAGAGACAGGGCACAAGCTCGGGATAGGGAAGGATGGAGGAGGAAAGCGGCCGCGTCATTTTCAGGGAACCATTTGCCTTAAGCGATTTAGGGAAATCACGCAAAACCTAAATCAAGAGAACTGGACGCAGGTTTGAACTGTGGTCCTCCCGAATGCGAGTCCTGTGTGGTAACCACTGCGCTATCGCGCTCGGTGAGAGTGAGTGGTAGAAAAGAACGCCATTACAGAAGATAACTCAAAAGTTTTTATTTCTATGTTGGTAGGAAGTAACTTAATTTGTGAGTTTAGAATAACAAATTTGTGTTTTTTTCTATTTTCGAGAAGACAAATTCAAGACTGACTGCTAAAAATATTGACATATGCACAAGATTTAAAGATCCTTTCGTAAAAATAAAGTTAGCCTCTAGTGAAGCGGAAAAAATAAATTCAGTTTCGAGGGTGGCCAGCAAAATTAAGATATTTGGGAAGAAGTTAGCAAAATTAAAGATATTTTAGAATAAATTTTCTAAATTCAAGATTTTTGAAAGAAGTTACTAAAATTAAAGCCATTTCGGAAGATGTTCGTAAAATCAAGGACATTTCAAAGAAAGTTGACAAAATTTCTACAGAGGCTGTAGGTAGGTTCGAGAATAGAAAAGCAACTGGAATCACTCAACAGAGGAAAGTCCACTGGACCTGACGGGATACCAATTCGATTCTACACAGAGTACGCGAAAGAACTTGCCCCCCTTCTAACAGCCGTGTACCGCAAGTCTCTAGAGGAACAGAAGGTTCCAAATTATTGGAAAAGAGCACAGGTAGTCCCAGTCTTCAAGAAGGGTCGTCGAGCAGATGCGCAAAACTATAGACCTATATCTCTGACGTCGATCTATTGTAGAATTTTAGAACATGTCTTTTGCTCGAGTATCATGTCGTTTTTGGAAACTCAGAATCTACTATGTAGGAATCAACATGGATTCCGGAAACAGCGATCGTGTGAAACCCAACTCGCTTTATTTGTTCATGAGACTCAGAAAATATTAGATACAGGCTCCCAGGTAGATGCTATTTTTCTTGACTTCCGGAAGGCGTTCGATGCAGTTCCGCACTGTCGCCTGGTAAACAAAGTAAGAGCCTACGCAATATCAGACCAGCTGTGTGGCTGGATTGAAGAGTTTTTAGCAAACAGAACACAGCATGTTGTTATCAACGGAGAGACGTCTACAGACATTAAAGTAACCTCTGGCGTGCCACAGGGGAGTGTTATGGGACCATTGCTTTTCACAATATATATAAATGACCTCGTAGATAGTGTCGGAAGTTCCATGCGGCTTTTCGCGGATGATGCTGTAGTATACAGAGAAGTTGCAGCATTAGAAAATTATAGCGAAATGCAGGAAGATCTGCAGCGGATAGGCACTTGGTGCAGGGAGTGGCAACTGACCCTTAACATAGACAAATGTAATGTATTGCGAATACATAGAAAGAAGGATCCTTTATTGTATGATTATATGATAGCGGAACAAACACTGGTAGCAGTTACTTCTGTAAAATATCTGGAAGTATGCGTGCGGAACGATTTGAAGTGGAATGATCATATAAAATTAATTGTTGGTAAGGCGGGTACCAGGTTGAGATTCATTGGGAGAGTCCTTAGAAAATGTAGTCCATCAACAAAGGAGGTGGCTTACAAAACACTCGTTCGACCTATACTTGAGTATTGCTCATCAGTGTGGGATCCGTACCAGATCGGGTTGACGGAGGAGATAGAGAAGATCCAAAGAAGAGCGGCGCGTTTCGTCACAGGGTTATTTGGTAACCGTGATAGCGTTACGGAGATGTTTAACAAACTCAAGTGGCAGACTCTGCAAGAGAGGCGCTCTGCATCGCGGTGTAGCTTGCTCGCCAGGTTTCGAGAGGGTGCGTTTCTGGATGAGGTATCGAATATATTGCTTCCCCCTACTTATACCTCCCGAGGAGATCACGAATGTAAAATTAGGGAGATTAGAGCGCGCACAGAGGCTTTCAGACAGTCGTTCTTCCCGCGAACCATGCGCGACTGGAACAGGAAAGGGAGATAATGACAGTGGCACGTAAAGTGCCCTCCGCCACACACCGTTGGGTGGCTTGCGGAGTATAAATGTAGATGTAGATGTAGAAGTGGACGGAAGAAAAAGATAAAAAAATTGATGAAACTTTGAACACAAAATTTAATGAATGGAAGATAATGCAAAAAACAGTAGAAAAGATAGAAGCAGATCAATATCTAGAACATTTTACAGATCAGAAGTTCATGAAATACGAAAGAAGTATCAAGAGCAAGGTCAATAAAATTGAAACTAATATGAATGGCATCTTGCAAGTAATAGAAACTAGACAGCAAAACATGATATCAGACGTAAATTGTAAAGTAATTGCTACATCGAATTCCAGGGAGGAAATGAAGATTGACACTGAGTTCATACGAAGTGGATTAGACCAACTAAACTATAATGCATATGGTACATTAAAAGAGCAACCTACTTGTACAGAGTGTGTCTTCAATCGATGCACTTTCAGGCATCTTGCAACAACAGGACGGACTGTGATTCACTAGTCCGCATTCATAACTGAACCTGACTTGGTTTTAGTCAGCGGTACAAGGGACCACAGAAACAAATCTGACCACAGGCTTAATGCAAGATATCATGGTAAAGCATTAGCAATTCCCGACGTTAACACAGGGCAGAAACGATGTTCAGTTGTGTTCAAAAAATACTTTCATGGAATATTTTCCCAAAGCTGGAGCGACAGTCACAAAATTAAATTTGTAGGTTTATGCACAGTGACGCGGAATTTGATGAAGCCGCAGATATTAACAATAGATCTAATTAGTATGAGAAACATGGTCTGCAAAAATACTGGTCCAGGGGAATACGGGTGATATTAAAGATATAAGTACGGAATCCAAACTCAAGCGAGATTTTGAAAAATATTTTAATAAATATTGGGAACAGGAGATTCTGGAGACCAACATCTTGAAAACTTTAAAGAACTGGACCCCTATACAACCCAGAGAGAAGTTTTTTACAGTAATGGACGAAGATATCGGAGCATTACTCTCATTTCCAGATTTTTTTGGGCATGTTGGAAGACGATCGGTGGGTCCTTTACGAGAAAGGATAGAAAGTATATTTCCAAGAAACAGACGATCCAAGAGTAGCACTTGCAGATATGACCACCACTGACCATGATGCAGTGTGCAACAGAATGTGACACATGCCATTTAAAACAAACACGACAGAGACATTATTACAAGAAGATCATGGAACAGTAGTTGACAAGACAGAACCGGAAGAGGGTATGACAGAAGAAACTGGACGGAAAGAAACAAGGAACAACAGAGTTGGAAACAAACCACGACCACCAGCAACCACAGACAGAAAATCAAGGGAACTACGATAACACACTGTAACCTCCCACTCACTTATCGACCTTAATGACAGAAAAAATTAAACCACGTGTACCTAACGGAAATTTGGGAAAAGCAATCGTCACCAAAGTTAATCTGTCGGTAAAGAGTGAGGAAACGGTTACATCTAAATGAAAGGAAAAATGCAAATGAAACTGGTGGAAATTAATTTTGAAAAGGGGTAAAATTAATAAAGAAAGTAAATGTGTGGTCGTTACGTTAACAATTAACTGGCGTTAATTAGATATTTGAGATTTGGGGAAAATTAAGGTCGCCAGTCCTATGGACAACTACTATAATAACTGAAAAAGAAAGGTTATTGGACATGTAATTTGCACTAAAATTGTGGCAACTGAAGGTTGACATGTGTTGTGTGAAAACTGAATGTTTGTCAGAAGTAATAAATTTCGCTACTCTCTGCCTTAATTTAGCAAAAGAATAAATAAAACCGGAAAACTGAAACTTAATTTAGTCACTGAAATTAATAGTGAACTTTGTTTCTGAAGCACTACGAAATTGAATAAAATAAGGTTAGTCTTGGGCTACCTCAACAATCATTTCAAAAGCTACTTGAATCTATGCAATTTAGAAATAAGAGATTTAACTTTGAATTTAAATTAAATGATTCTGAACAATTAACAATAGTAACATTTAGTACGTACCAAGCTGAGCTGCAGTCACAGGTAACCTAAAATATGGTAACAAAACTCACATTCTTAATTTGTGCTTGTGTAATCTAAATATTGTAGCCAGCTAGGAATACCTTTACTGAACTTTGAAATTAAAGCAGTGAAATGGAATGATATTACTTTAATGCTGGCGTTTGAATTTCAACGACACTCGGGTTCATTTCGGAAGAGGAAGGGACCCTGCTTGGCAATGCAATTGGGACAATGAACAACAAAGGTTCATGCTAAGTTGCTGTAATTTTGTGAGGCAAATGGAACAATTTTAAAAGTTGAGGTCTGCCACACAGTCTAAAACTTTACGTGCTTCCAGTCTTCCTTGTTGGTTGATTGAAGGATTGAAGTCGTCGGTCGAGGAGGTGGCGACTGTCACTCATTGTCGGTCGACGCTGTTGCAGAAGCTGGATGTTGGCGCGCCTTCTTCTCGACACTGTCCAGGCGAAACGGGCTCTTGATGTGCGCCAGCTAATGCTTCCCGTCCGCGACACCGTGTCAGAAACTATCATAGCAAGTCGAGCGTAATTACATGCTGCCAAACCCCGAAAGCGCGGCAACTCGTGGGAGCCTCACACAACACACTTGCTCCACCGCCCTACTCCAGCCAGAATCTCCCTGCCCGCGCTCCACGCGGCAGAGTTAACACTACCAAAGATCCTAAACACTTTGGTTCTCCACACGACCTATCGATGTAATCGTTTTCCCTAGGCAAGACCCAGCGTAAAAATACAAATAGTATTTACAAAACAAACCAATTACACATCGACATAATTGCTTATATATATATATAGCAAAACAATTAAGTTATGTAAAGACACAGAAGTATCATATCTTCAGGTAACAAAGTAAGGAGAAAAATTTATAGTACAATAGATGGAAATAGGAGGATATGCATTTCCGGCGTTACAATACCAGGAAACGCTTCATGGCCTGACATGCAAGTTCTGCTAGCCAGGCCATAGAGAATCTTGAGGTGAAGAGGAAGATAGAATTTATTCTGTGCCAGAATGGGAATTAATGAAACGTACTTTTATTCAGGAAGTAACTACAAATATGGAACATAAATTGAGTCAAGCTGTCATCAAAATTAAGTGTCATGCAGCACAAACAGAAGCAATAACAGTGAATGGGAGATGAGTTTAACTGCCTATAAAAGGTATATTCAGTGGAGAAGAACAAAGAAGTTCTGACGCCACTAGTGTGTAAAATGAAGATCTTCGGTGCTGCAGGTAACTGAGCATGTTCGGTGAATTTTCAAGCACAGTTTGAAAGTGAAATTAATGTCAAGTGCTGGAACACATATTTTTAATAGTAGAGAATCTAGTGGCTAATTTTTTTTTATAAAAGATCAAGTTTTTGCAAAACGTTAGAGGAATAACTGAGCCTGCTGAAGGAAAAATGCAAATGTGAACAAAGGGAGAAGATGTGAAAGTTAATTTGATTGCCGCGATGGGTGATAGTCAAGGAGAACATGAATCAGTGAGTTTTAGAGTGGTAGGCATTAATGATAGGCCGCCGTGTTAATTTGCGGGGAAATATGTGTTGAGTGCAGACGCCACAAAAGCAGTTCTTGGCAAGATGCAAGAATCTACTTAGATAAAACAAATCAAGACAAACTTAAAGCCTTTCTCTTTCAGTACTCACATATACTCTTATTTCACGACAAACCAGGTGTCATCCACAGGGATGCATATAAACTCCCAGTCAAACCCCACAAACCTTTTGACATGCCAACTTATCCTACTCCATACTCCAGGCGAGCTGCCGTAACTAAGAAAATATGCCATACGTTGAAATGGAATGTAGAAAGTATAAGACTGTACAACAATCCATTGATAGTTGTGAATGATCTTCAAACGCCATCAGACCTACTTTGAATGCAAGAAAACGTAACCTGACTTTGATCCCAATATGGACTGGGTCAGAGAATTCAGAACAACAAATACAAGGATTTTATGGACTGGGGATTTGACAAGCACTGATTTGCGTCAATCGTATTGGCAGATTCAAGGAAATTCGCTGTTTTCAGATCTGCAGGCGTCAGCTTCTAATGTAGAGTTGAAAGTCGTGAGCTTTATCTTCTTATTTCGTGTTTTCTACTGAAAATCTCGTGCTTGTAGTCTTGTTAACTTTACTATTACAGAGATCGCCTAAACTTTATTTTTCTTAATTGGTCCTGTGCGCAACAAATAACTTACTTGGTCTTTCTGCTGCCACTGCTTGATCTGCTGCATTCCATTATTTAACAAAAACATAAAAAACCTATTATTCATGCTGAGTGTAACGCATGTTCTGTATGACGGCTCCTGCTGTTGCTGCTGCTGTTGCTGCTTACTACAACTACATATAATTGAAGAGAAAGGGTTTGGTTATATCTAATTTCTTTTTTTAAAAAACTATATTCTCAAAGCGATTCTCTCTCATTCAATTAACAAAACGCTAGAAACTCTTTGAACAAACGCTTCGTATGTAAATCTGCCTCCAGTCGCATTAAAGTAATATTAAAAATTAATCAAACTCTTGAGACAGACTGAAATACTTCTCAATTAAATACATAGTGAAACAATTCCCTGACAATTACAAAAGAAATCAATGACAAAAATCAATACTTCATCTAACAATGGTTTCCCTTAAGAATTCAACTCCTATCATTATCAAAATTACCGTCTGCTGCTACGCACGTACACAAACCCTTTTCTTTAAATTAATAAGCGCGCTGCAAATTATAAAAAATATCAACTCACTACCAAACCCTGTGTCGCTGCTGGCGAACACAGCAGTACGGCAGCTCGGCGACGATCCCTCGCGCAACACACGCGCGCACCACAGCAGGCGGGCTTCTACACTGGATTCAAAACTGCCACTAGTTAATCCGTGCGCTGTGAAGCGCGACAACAATATCTTAGATTCCAGAGCTTGTGTATGCGCGCTGTAGCCAACCTTTACATCCTAAGAGAGTATTGCCAACTCTCAGAGTTCCAATGTGACTTTTAGGAGACGACATACTGAGAAAGTTAATGTTCTCGTGAATGACCTATTAGCTGCAACGGAGGCTAGGGAAGAACACTTAGAACTAATTAAGAAAGTACTGCAGGTATTTCACAATGCAGGAGCACCAGCAAACCTCACCAAATCTAAATATCGATGGAATGGAGTTAAATGTGTAGGATATATTTTAACACTGGAATGAATTGCGCCTGATGCAGGAAAGGTCAGTGCCATCAGAAATTTTCCTTCGTCCTACAATAAGAAGCAACTGAGATTGTTCCTCAGACTTCGCAGTTTTTATAGACTGTACTTGAAAAGGCAGTCACTAAACAGCAAAGTGCATAGAAGGATGTTGTGTGAAAATGGGCTAACGAATTCCAAATAGTTATCAAAGATATAAAGAGGAAATCGAATATTACTGGAATGTTGTACCATCCTGATACGAATAGTGAATTCAGACTCATTGTGGGTTCTTTGGGCACTGGCTTGGAATGTTGTCTATTCCTAACTGAAGAAATTGATAGAAGGCCAACATTTTATACAGCGGGATTTGGCAGACAAACATAGTGAATGGGCTTATTCAATGACTGAAATAGAAGCACTTGCAACAGTGTGAGCGTTCTGGCATATCCATTACATCAAAGAAGAACAAAACATAATTGCATTCACATTGTCGCCTTTATCTGAATGTCAGGTTTTATTGATCACATGTTATTGGCGATAATTCATGTATATTTGCCGTCACTTGGTTGATAAGCAAGAATAGAATACGCACTGGCAAGAAGAATGAGAGAAGTGTCGACAGGGTAGTGATGGCAAACCGTGTCAAGCCTATATCTTCGACAACGTCATTACGTTCTACCGTCAACATGTCAGCAGTGATCATTGTATGGTATGCATTCTGCGCTAAGTGGAGGAAAAATTAGCTTGTATACTCATTACAGTTGGGGGCATTTTCGTGTGGGTAAGTATGAAAAACAACTCAACAAAATAACTCAACAGAATGCGAAGGCGGAAACAAAATATTTTGAGAACATTCGTTATTTTCCACAATCATAAGGCACCATGTAAATGTACAAGAGGTGAATTTTATCCAGTTACACCAACAAAATCACTGTAAATTGTATTAGCTGACATATGTAGACCTTTAAGTTGACCAAGAGGAGGTATCAAGTACGTACTTGTGATATTTGATGTTTTCACAAGATATCTGAAGTTGTATGCACAAAGAACACGTGAAGCTGTGTGTACTGAAGGAAGCTGTCAGCTCATCAGTTATTAGGTACATGCATGATTATTTAAACACTGTAGGTAAACCTGATGCTGTTCTGTCAGATAATGGGACATAGTTCACCAGTAAGATATCGAACACATTTTGAAATCGAACGGTATTTGGCAACCACTCATTTCAAAGTGACATCTAGAGACATATCCTGTAGGAGGTGTTTTCAGAGAACTGAAGATAATTTAGCGAATGTATTGCTCAAAATGTCAGAGCATATAGATAGATTATCTACACACTTGTTGAGTTACTACATGCTGCAAGAGCTTAAGTTGGAGCAAATTATGCACAATGAGTGAAAGGACCGATACCAAAGAGAATCTGAACAAAATTAGCCAAACATTAATCTAAATGCCAAGGCTAGCCAACGGAAAAGGTTTTACGACAAGTATGTCACGCAATTGAGGTATTTGCTAATGGGACACAATCATCATGTATGAATCAAAAAGAAAGCGACAAAATGTGGGTATTTGTACACAGACCCTATTTTCTCACGAGATCTTCGAACTCATGTGTATACAATTTGTGCCAACCGAATTCAAGCAAAGTGAAACGATTGTGTTACTATCAAGATCTTAAGATATTTATGAATAGTTTTATTCCAACAGAATAATTACGAAATATATGAACTACTGTCATCAGAACTCACAAAGGAGCAAAATTAATACACAGAAATTACACTCATGCTCGTAAATTAAGGATAATGCTGATACACGGTGAAACAACGCTCTAGTGGGTGGTTTGCGAGTTTAAATCGTCTCGGGTTGTGACCATGCGGTGCATTTGACCTGCGGTCTCGCACAGTGGCTCTGGCAGCAGTCCGCATACGCAGAGGTGTGTTGGTGCATGTCAGAGTACGGTGCAGCGAGTAAGTGTGCAGACGTTTTCAGACGTGCTAGTGGTGACCATGTGTTGAAAACGGCTCAAAGAACACGTATTGATGGCGTTATGAGAGGTAGAATACTAGGGCGACTGGAGGCCGGTCAAACACAGCAGGTCGTGGCACGGGCTCTCCGTGTGCCACAAAGTGTGATCTCAACATTATGGCAACGATTCCAGCAGACAGGAAACGTGTCCAGGCGCTACAGTACGGGACGCCCACAGTGTTCAACACCACAAGAAGACCGATATCTCACCATCAGGGCCCGCAGACGGCCACGGAGTACTGCAGGTGGCCTTGCTCGGGACCTTACCGCAGCTACTGGAACAGTTGTCTCACAGACACATAGTCTACAGACGGTTCAACAGATATGATATATTCGCCCAGAGACGTGCAAGGTACATTGCACTGACCCCTGGTCACAGAAGAACCCGTAAAGCCTGGTGTCAAGGACACAGTACGTGGTCATTGGAACAGTTGTCCCACGTTAAGTTCATGGACGAGTCCAGGTATAGTCTGAACAGTGATCCTCGCCGGGTTTTCATCTGGCGTGAACCAGGAACCAGCTACCAAACCCTTGATATCCTTGAAAGGGACCTGTAAGGAGGACGTGGTTTGATAATTTGGGGTGGGATTTTGATTGGTGCACGTACACCCTTGCAAGTCTTTGACGCCGGCCGGAGTGGCTGAGCGGTTCTAGGCGCTACAGTCTGGAACCGCGGGACTGCTACGGTCTCAGGTTCGAATCCTGCCTCGGGCATGGATGTGTGTGATCTCCTTAAGTTAGTTAGGTTTAAGTAGTTCTAATTTCTAGGGGACTGATGACCTCAGAAGTTAAGTCAGACAGCGCTCAGAGCCATTTGAATAATTTGTCTTTGACAGAGGAACTGTAACAGGTCAGGTGTATCGGGACATCATTTTGCACCAGTATCTCCCCATTTTCATGGGTGCAGTGTGTACCACCTTCCTCCTGATGGATTATAATGCACAGCCCCACCGAGCTGCCATCTTGGAGGAGTACCTTGAAACAGAAGATATCAGGCAAATGGAGTGGCCTGCCTGTTCTCCAGACCTAAACCCTATCGAGCACGTCAGGGATGCTATTGGTCGACGTATCGCTGCATGTCTTCAGACCCCTAGGAGACTTCAGGGGCCCCGACAGGCACTGGTGTAAGAATGGGAGGCTGTACCCCAGCAGCTGCTCGACCACATGATCCAGGGTATGCCAACCCACTGTGCGGCCTGTGTACGTGTGCATGGCGATCATATCTCATATTGATGTCGGGGCAAATAAGCAGGAAACAGTGGCGTTTTGCAGCACATGTGTTTCGGGACGGTTTTATCAACTTATTACCAATACCGTGGATTTACAGATCTGTGTCGTGTGTGTTCCCTATGTGCCTATGCTATTAGAGTCAGTTTTGTGTAGTGCGACGTTGTGTGGCACCTCATTCTGCAATTATCCTTAATTTATGAGCATGAGTGTAGAAGCCTGAAGTTTGTTTATTGTAGTAGTTATAAAGTGTTAATGTAAGAGTATACAGATATTTTCAGATATGTTTTTTATATGAGTGGTAATATGTTTAGAAGAGAGTGAAGCATAGCATTCTCAACAACCATTAATTTATGATCAAGAGGAATGTGAGCGCATATGATATGCAAACAAGAAGTGAAATGTGTTGTACTGCAACTATCCACCGCTACAATTTGTAATAAATGAGGAACATTACTGCTATCCTGGCTATCCATTAATATTGAATTACATTGATCCCAGAGTGATGGAAGTGATTCGCTTACTAATTACTCTGTGGCATCTTGGATGTACTAGACGTATGGGTAGTTATATACAAGTGGGTACAGGATGTGTAGTCAAACTTATTATTATGTACAGTTGTTTGTATCCAGCAATTAGGTTAGTCACATGTTGTTTAAAGAATTGTTTGTCGATAAATACTGTAGGTAGAGGACGTGTTTCTATGTGTTTTAACGAGAAGTCACGGGAGAATGCTATCCGCCTAGAGACGCTGATGCTAGAGTAGCGTCAGAAGATGAACAGTCATATACACAGCAAGTGGACGCCGCCTTGAACAAAAGATGTGACATTATTTGGTACTAAGCAATGTATAGAAGGCTGATCGGTGCACTTAGTTGATGAACTAGGTGCAAGGAATTGTAGGCTGGCAGTGATCAAGCCTTTAATATTCACACACAATAAGGAAGTGCACGATCTCAGCATACACCAGTGGAACACTAATAGCTAAACGACGGTAAAGTTACTTGACTGTGGATAGCCTGAATTATTGGAGTGTCAGATTAGATTAGATTAGATTAGATTAATACTTGTTCCATAGATCATGAATATGACACTTCGTAATGATGTGGAACGTGTAAGGTTAATAAAAGATGTCTGTACAAGATACTACATTATACAAAATATTGCATGACACTAATGTTTAAGTTTTTTCCCCCCTAATTTATATCTAAAAATTCAGCCAATGAGCAGAAGGAGTTGTCATGTAGAAACTCTTTTAATTTATCTATAAATGTTAGTTGGCTATCTGTCAGGCTTTTGATGCTGTTTGGTAGGTGAACAAAGACTTTTGTGGCAGCATAATTTACCCCTTTCTATGCCAAAGTCAGATTTAACCCTGCATAGTGAAGATCATCCTTTCTCCTGGTGTTATAGCTATGCACACTGCTATTACTTTTGAACTGGGTAGGATTATTAACAACAAATTTCATAAGTGAATATATATACTGTGAGTTTACTGTGAGGATCCCTAGATCCGTAAATAAATGTCTGCAGGATGACTGTGGGTGGGCTCCAGCAATTATTCTGATTACACATTTTTGAGCAATGAGTACTTTTCTGCTCAACGATGAATTACCCCAGAATATGATGCCATACGAAAGCAGTGAATGAAAGTAGGCATAGTAAGCTAATTTGCTGAGATTCTTATCACCAAAATTTGCAATAACCCTAATAGCATACGTATCTGAACTCAGACGTTTCAGCAGACCAATGTGTTGCTTCCAGTTTAACCTTTCATCAATGGACACACCTAAAAATTTTGAAAATTCTACCTTAGCTACTGACTTCTGCTCAAAGTCTATATTTATTACTGGAGTTGTGCCGTTTACTGTATGGAACTGTATATACTGTGTTTTATCAAAATTTAAAGAGAGTCCGTTTGTTGAGAACCACTTAATAATTTTGTGAAAAGCATCATTTACAATTACATCACTTAGTTCTTGGTTTTTGATGTTATTACTATAAGCTCCTCACCGTGGTCTAGGGGTAGCGACTTTGATTCACAATCAAAACGTCTTCGGTCCCGGGTTCGATCCCTAAATTTTCATAAATAATCAGCATTGGCGGCCGAAGACTTCCAGCATAAGAATTCAGCCTCATTCTGCCTACGGCCTTGTCAAATAGGGCGGATAGAGGTTCAGGGCACTCTCTTGCCCAGGGGTGGGAAATTGCCCCTAAAGGCAGAAGAATCAGCAATGATCAACGACATGAGGATGCAGAAAGCAATGGAAAACACTGCATTAAAGACATGTAACGTGTATCCACAGGACATGTGGCCTGTAATTGAAGAAGTGTCATGATGATCTCCCCATTGGCAAAAGATTCCGGAATAGTTCCCCATTCGGATCTCTGGGAGGGGACTGCAAAGGGGGAGGTTACCATGAGAAAAAGATTGAATAATCTACGAAAGGATAACGTTCTACGAGTCGGGGCGTGGAATGTCAAAAGCTTGAACATAGTAGGGAAACTAGAAAATCTGAAAAGGGAAATGGAAAGGCTCAATCTAGATATTGTAGGGGTCAGTGAAGTTAAGTGGAAGGAAGACAAGGATTTCTGGTCAGATGAGTATCGCGTAATATCAACAGCAGCAGAAAATGGTGTAGGATTATGAATAGGAAGGTAGGGCAGAGGGTGTGTTACTGTGAACAGTTCAGTGACCGGGTTGTTCTAATCAGAATCGACAGCAGACCAACACCGACAACGATAGTTCAGGTACACATGCCGACGTCGCAAGCTGAAGATGAACAGATAGAGAAAGTGTATGAGGATATTGAAAGGGTAATGTAGTATGTAAAGGGGGACGAAAATCTAATGGTCATGGGCGACTGGAATGCAGTTGTAGGGGAAGGAGTAGAAGAAAAGGTTACAGGATAATATGGGGTTGGGACAAGGAATGAAAGAGCAGAAAGACTAATTGAGTTCTGTAACAAGTTTCAGCTAGTAATAGCGAATACCCCGTTCAAGAATCACAAGAGGAGGAGGTATACTTGGAAAAGGCCGGGAGATACGGGCAGATTTCAATTAGATTACATCATGGTCAGACAGAGATTCCGAAATCAGATACTGGATTGTAAGGCGTACCCAGGAGCGGATATAGACTCAGATCACAATATAGTAGTGATGAAGAGTAGGCTGAAGTTCAAGACATTAGTCAGGAAGGATCAATACGCAAAGAAGTGGGATACGGAAGTACTAAAAAATGACGAGATACGTTTGAAGTTCTCTAAAGCTATAGGCAGTAGGCACTACAGTTGAAGAGGAATGGACATCTCTATAAAGGGCCACCACAGAAGTTGGGAAGGTAAACATAGGTACAAAGAAGGTAGCTGCGAAGAAACCATGCATAACAGAAGAAATACTTCAGTTGATTGATGAAAGGAGGAAGTACAAACATGTTCAGGGAAAATCAGGAATACAGAAATACAAGTCGCTGAGGAATGAAATAAAAAGGAAGTGCAGGGAAGCTAAGACGAAATGGCTGCAGGAAAAATGTGAAGACATCGAAAAAGATATGATTGTCGGAAGGACAGATTCAGCATACAGGAAAATCAAAACAACCAATGGTGACATTAAAAGCAACGGTGGTAACATTAAGAGTGCTACGGGAATTCCACTGTTAAATGCAGAGGAGAGAGCAGATAGGTGGAAAGAATACATTGAAAGCCTCTATGAGGATGAAGATTTGTCTGATGTGATAGAAGAAGAAACAGGAGTCGATTTAGAAGAGATAGGGGATCCAGTATTAGAATCGGAAATTAATAGAGCTTTTGAGGACTTACGGTCAAATAAGGCAGAAGGGATAGATAACATTCCATCAGAATTTCTAAAATCATTGGGGGAAGTGGCAACAGATCGACTATTCACGTTGGTGTGTAGAATATATGAGTCTGGCGATATACCATCTGACTTTCGGAAAAGCATCATCCACACAATTCCGAAGACGGCAAGAGCTGACGAGTACGAGAATTATCGCACAATCAGCTTAAGAGCTCGTGCATCGAAGCTGCTTACAAGAATAATATACAGAAGAATGGAAAAGAAAATTGAGAATGCGCTAGGTGACGATCAGTTTGGCTTTAGGAAAAGTAAAGGGACGAGAGAGGCAACTCTGACGTTACGGCTAATAATGGAAGCAAGGCTAAAGAAAAATCAAGACACTTTCATAGGATTTGTCGACCTGGAAAAAGCGTTCGACAATACAAAATGGTGCAAGCTTTTCGAGATTCTGAAAAAAGTAGGGGTAAGCTATAGGGAGAGACGGGTCATATACAATATGTACAACAACCAAGAGGGAATAATAAGAGTGGACGGTCAAGAACGAAGTGCTCGTATTAAGAAGGGTGTAAGACAAGACTGTAGCCTTTCGCCCCTACTCTTCAATCTGTACATCGAGGAAGCAATGATGGAAATAAAAGAAATGTTCAGGAGTGGAATTAAAATACAAGGTGAAAGGATATCAATGATACGATTCGCTGATGACATTGCTATCCTGAGTGAAAGTGAAGAAGAATTGAATGATCTGATGAACGGAATGAACAGTCTAATGAGTGCACAGTATGGTTCGAGAGTAAATCGGAGAAAGACGAAGGTAATGAGAAGTAGTAGAAATGAGAACAGCGAGAAACTTTACATCAGGATTGATGGTCACGAAGTCAATGAAGTTAAGGAATTCTGCTACCTAGGCAGTAAAATAACCAATGACGGTCGGAGCAAGGAGGACATCAAAAGCAGACTCGCTATGGCAAAAAAGGAGAGAAGTCCACTAATATCCAATACCGGCCTTAATTTGAGGAAGTAATTTCTGAGGATGTACGTCTGGAGTACAGCATTGTATGGTAGTGAAACATGGACTGTGGGAAAACCGGAACATTAGAGAATCGAAGCATTTGAGATGTGGTGCTATAGAAAATGTTGAAAATTAGGTGGACTGATAAGGTAAGGAATGAGGAGATTCTATACAGAATCGGAGTGGAAAGGAATATGTTGCAAACACTGATAAGGAGAAGGGACAGGATGATAGGACATCTGTAAGACATGAGGGAATGACTTCCATGGTACTAGAGGGAGCTGTACAGGGCAAAAACTGTAGAGGAAGACAGATATTGGAATATGTCAAGCAAATAATTGAGGACGTAGGTTGCAAGTGCTACTCTGAGATGAAGAGGTTAGCACAGGAAAGGAATTCGTGGCGGGCCACATCAAACCATTCAGTAGACTGATGACCAAAAAAAAGCTATACTTGTATCATCAGCAAAAACAACTAACTTTGCATCTTCATCAATGTAGAATGGTAAGTCATTAATGTATATCAAGAACTGAAGACCGAACCCTGTGGGACACCATACTTGATAGCCCCCCAGTTTGAGGAATCAGCTGTTGTTTTAACATTACATGAACCACTTATTTCAACTTTCTGCATTCTTCCATTTAAGTATGAATTAAATAATTTGTTCACTGCCCCACTCAAACCATAATGATTTGGCTTATCTAAAAGAATTCCATGATTTAAACAATCAAAGGCTTGTGAGAGATCACAAAAAATACCAATGGGTGATGTCCGGTTATTCAGAGTATTTAATATTTGATCAGTGAAAGCGTATATAGCATTTTCTGTTGTAGAGCCTTTCTGAATACCAAACTGACATTTAGTTAGTACTTTATTTTTACAAATATGGGAGGCTACTCTTGAATACATTACTTTCTCAAAAAATTTTTATAGAGCTGTCAGAAGAGAGGTTGGGCGTTAGTTATTGACATCAGACGTATCCCCCTTTTTATCCAATGGTTTTACAATGGCATATTTCAATCTATCGGGGAAAACACCCATCTCCAAAGAGCTAGTACATACGTGGCTGAGAATTCTACTTATCTGTCGGGAACAAGCTTTAAGTACCTTGCTGGAAATGCCATCAATTCCGTAAGAGCTTTTACTTTTCAGTGAGTTTATTGTTTTACTGATTTCAGAAGGATAGGGTGGTGGAATTACAGTTGTTTCAAACTGCACTGGTATGGCCTCTTCTATTAGTAGCCTTGCCTCTTCTAGTGAAGATCTAGATCCTATTTTCTCCACAACATTTAAAAAATGACTATTGAAAATATTTTCAGTTTCTGATTGTTTGTTAGTACATTTGTCATACAGTTTTATGGCACTAATGTCTTCCTGTGCTCTTGGTTGCCCTGTTTTCCTTTCAATAATATTCTAAATTACTTTAATTTTATTATCAGAGTTACTGATCTCAGACATGATACACATGCTTCTGGACTTTTTAATAACTTCTCTTAGTACCGCACAACAGTTTTTATAATATTGAACAATTTTGGGGTCAGTACTCCCTCTTGCTGTTACATACAGTTCTCTTTTACAGTTGCAAGATATTCTTATTCCTTTAGTTAGCCAAGGTTTTTATGTGTTTTCTTGGAATTATGTTTAACTATTTTCTTGGGAAAACAATTTTCAAATACCCTTAAAAATGTATCGTGAAATAAGTTATATTTCAAGTTTGCATCGGGTTCCTCATACACCTCATCCCAGTCTAGCTGCTGTAGGCTATCCCCAAAGTTTGCAATATTTATATTGTTAATTCAACGCACTGCTTTGAAAGTCTGTTTGATATACTGCACAGAGCTATTTCATGTACTGTAACTAGCTGTGCATCATGATCTGAAAGACCATTCTCAACAGGATGAACATTTATGTCCTTAAACTTATCTTGGTCTATAAAAAATGGTTCGAATGGCTCTGAGCACTATGGGACTTAACATCTATGGTCATCAGTCCCCTAGAACTTAGAACTACTTAAACCTAACTAACCTAAGGACAGCACGCAACACCCAGTCATCACGAGGCAGAGAAAATCCCTGACCCCACCGGGAATTGAACCCGGGAACCCGGGCAGGAACCCGAGTCTTGGTCTATAAAAAAGTTATCTATCAATGTACTGCTTTTCTTTGTTATCCGAGTAGGAAAATCAATGACGGAGCTCAAATTGAAAGAACTGAGTAATACTACAATGTCATTCTTCGTATTACACTTTTTCAGGGAATCAACATTGAAATCCCCACAAATGATAATTTGCTTCCCCCTGTCTGACAAATAGCACAACAAAGCATCCAACATTTCTAGAAATAGCTGGAAATTCCCTGAGGAGGACCTATACACTGTTACAACTATGAAAGTGCCATCATTTAGTTTCAGTTCAGTGGCACATGCTTCCATATGTTGCTTTACACAAAATGTTTTAGTTTCTAGATCATATGATCTCTGCTTACATGTGCAGCTAATTTGTACCCATTGATGCAAACCATTTGCATATCAGTGACAATGCGATGCTCATACAGACATAGTACATCTATTACATTCGCAGTTTCTATATCTTCTAAACAAAGCAGAAGCTCATCAATTTTATTCTTCAATCCCCCAATATTTTGATGAAATATACTAACATTATTTTTCACTTTACTTT
Source organism: Schistocerca cancellata (assembly GCF_023864275.1). Taxonomy (NCBI): domain Eukaryota; kingdom Metazoa; phylum Arthropoda; class Insecta; order Orthoptera; family Acrididae; genus Schistocerca; species Schistocerca cancellata. The sequence continues at coordinate 962,417,094 of NC_064626.1, forward strand.
TGTGAGTATCTTCAACTCTTTTAACATCTTTAGTACTTGCCTGGCTCAGTTTCCCACTGGACACTGACCTTACACTAAAAAAGAGTTTACTCCATGAGATGTAGTTCCTCCCCCCTTTAAATTTCCTGCTATCAGCCCAGCCAGATTATCCTTTCCTTTCTTGTTGAGGTGTAGGCCAGGTCTAGTATAGTCCCACCTACAGAGTGAATCAACAGGAACCACACCAATGTGTGACCCTACACCAGATGCAAGTAGCCGTTCCAACTCCAAATTAACTCTCCTGACAGAATAGCTCAAATGAGGTCGGTCGTGGAGCTCCAGAACCGACACAAACCCAAAACTGGTATGACTCAATGTTGATGCAATCTTTGCCAGGTCACACTCTATGCTGCACCCCGGATCTCTGTCAATACTGTTGCCCGGCCCACCCACAATAACCACAGTATCTTCCTTAGTAAAGCCTGTACAAAATGGCTCTGAGCACTATGGCGTAAAGCCTCTACATAGTGTGTAACAACAACAACGCTGTACCATTGTACATACAATAATTTTTTTCTTCTGATTTTTCAATAAATTAGTGTAATCGATGCCTTGATTTCATTTCTTTTTTGTTTCATGTCATTGTGTTAAGAACACTGTAAACAATTTTTAATATGAATATTAATGTTTATGTCTAATTTCAAGCAATATTGTAATAGCATTGAAGTGTAACAAATGTTGAGACTGTTGTAACATGTTTAAAATTGTAACTGTGCGTCTGGTCCATACGTAGGCAATGTATTAAGATATGTAGAATGCAAAACCTCGGGTGAATACCCGGCTTGTAAGGGAGCGGTAAAAGGTGGATAGCAGGCGAGCGCGGGAAAATGCACACGGGCGCTACACGGCATAACGGGCTCAGCAGTAGTAGTCGGAGTTGGGCATTGGTCTGGGCAACACGTTCTGGATCGAGGAAGCTCTCCTGGAAGACGCAGTTTCATTTCTTTTTTGTTTCATGTTTCTTGTTTGTTACATGCCGTTCCAACGCCCATACAGCATGGCAACATTCCATAGGCACTAAATGGAAAAGTATTGCGACGATAAGAAGAAGTAAAGTGCCTATACATCAAGAGCCATTGCTGTGGTTGTATGTGTGCTCTGTGCCTCGCCATCTCGCCGCCCGCCAACCGGCGCATCGATACGAACAAGTTGAAACTTTTAGTACTGTATTCGTGTGGACCAGTGTTACTTTTGTTCCATACTGTTCAATAACAACTTAAATTTTACCAGAACTGTCCTATCATTTAATTATCCTCACAACTAACCTAGACAGGGTCCTTTCCACATGTTGTGCAATCCGAGTGTCCCGAGAGGAATAATTAAAGTTTGTGTTAATAATAATTATCTGTAGACCTAACTATGTGAGAATGGTGTTTAAAGAACTGTTTTGTTAACGAATCTGTAAAAGAATAACGAAGGTCTGACAAAGTTGGAAGATAATTTTGATATTGATTGAGTAATGAAGTTTAATTATTTCGAGACAGATATAATGTTATTTAAATGAGCAGGAAATAAGATGAAAAGTGTAGTAACTCATATAATGGAAATCTTGAGCACATAATGATTTCAGTAGTCAAACTTTTTAATACAGTGATCATAACAGTTTCAGGGTCCCCCCCTTTTTTTATTCATTTGAATTCTGAAGTGTTCTAAACTGATTTGACCAGCAAAGTTAAAGTCAATATAAAAGCCAAAATTTATCAGTGTTTTATCTTTATTAAAATAGACATTTTGTTTGTGCCTCGAAGTTGCTATTTCTAGGGTAACCTATGCCCGATTTTAATCAGATCAATAGACAGTACGAAGTTTTGTAGTTAACATGATTGTGTGGTGTTATGTATTTCAGTACAGAAAGTGAAATTATCAGTTCAGTAGATTTTCTGGTTCTAAAATTTACCATATTATGCTGTGTTACTACTTGTTGTTTTGCACGAATATCCGCCAACTTGTACAGGGAAGAAACTCAGTTAATGCCTAATTAGGCTGGCGACCGTATTATTAACAAATTGGTAGCATCTTCTGTGTTGTTTCTTGTCCATCCTGACGAGTAGTTGCATTTCGGACTTGCTTGACGTATCATTGTTATTACAGATTGGGTGTAAGTCTGATTTGCCTCCATTCAGGTGCATGCGGTCAATATCTATACTAAAATCCTTTCTTATAAGGTGAAGCCCGTCAACATACCATAGTAAAGGCTTTAAGGAGTATCGTGTGCCCCGCAGGCGCGTTACAAGTGAACCTAAATAAAGCCTCTACATAGTGAACCTAAATCCTCTGTAACTTGCCCCAGTCCAGCACTAGGTTTGAAAAAACTTGTAACCTGGTATTCTGACCCTAATTCATCCTGCAGAAGTTGGCCCACACCCCTAGCATGCGAACTACCTAGCAACAAGACTTTCTTTCTCTTTGCAGACTTCCCTACATTCTTATTCAATTTGCTGCTGAAAGCTTGTTGAGCCCTGTCTACATATACTTCTGTGAGAGGCTTATCAGTTTCTGACTGAGGCAACAGGTAAAACCTATTTTGTACATTAATAACAAAGCTGTCAGAAGAATTTCTTGGCCTGTTCCTTATGCCTGTTGCCACTTCCCACCCCTGTTTACCCTTCTCCCCCCTTAACCCGCCCAGTTCTCGCCTAGCCTCATCTAACTCAGCCTGAAGGGCAGCAATTTTCGCCTCCTGTTCCACAATCTTTCTATCTCTACTGCATAGCCTACAGAACCACTGATGAGTCTCGCTCATTTTCCCAATTCCCACGCCACTACAGTCGCCCCAATGAAAAAAGTTACTACATCCACCACACCAGACCCCGGAGCTAACGATTCTCCGGCACGTCAGGCCCTTTACACTCATGGTAAAAATCGATTTTAGTGACAGAAAGACAATTACATTACCGGAAAACAATGAAAATACGTGTACGAAAAATTAGGCCTACTTGCGACTGTGTAAACAGTGGTTCAGAAGTTTTTTACTGGAAATTACTTAAGAGATGACGATACTCCACAGATATAAAGGGGCAGCAAACGTATTTAGCGCACTAAACTATCAGTAAATGGACTTAAAATTGCGGTATGAAGTTTCATCTGAAAGCTCAAAAGTTCGGCCTGGCCGCGATGTGTAAACAAAACGAACTTTACGTAATTACTGTGAAAATACGTGAGTAAGACAAAAACCTTTAATGGTGCGCTTGCAGAGCACTATAATTAACGTAATAAATTAGTTTAAAGTGTTAAAAACAGTTTATTACTACTTAAATTACCTATCTTGTACGAGAGCTGTGACTCAGACGTCCGCAAAGCAGGCGCAGGGCTACCAACTATCAGTGTTGCAGACAGTTGAGAACAACATTTCAGAGTACAGAGAGGACTGTGTGTTGAACTAAACCGTAAACAAAACCACTGACCACTCGAATTACATGAAAAATTCGATGTATTAGCAACATCTATACACCATGGACAAGATAGACGACGTGAATTTATACTTTCTCACATAAACAAATAAAGAACCATAAATTGTTGTATAATGGAACGTTGTGTGTTTACATTATTATTAGGCAGATGTAGGTTGTCACGACTTGTGACATAGTACAGAAGGTATCTCCATAAACCCAGGAGTTATTTATTTATTTTTTTATTATAAATCCAGTCACGGACCACAGATGTGCAGTGAGGATCAGCAAAGAAAGAAACATATAGGAAACACTGTCAGGAAAAAGGGACAGGGTGTTACGGCGTGTGTTAAGATATCAGGGAATAAGTTCCACAGTACCACAGGGAGTTGTAGCAGGTAAAAACTGTAGAGGAACACAGATGTTGTAATACACAGATGAAGAGATTTGCGCAGTAGACAACTCGTGGCAGGGCGCATCAAACCACTTGTAATAGCGGTGGAAAAAAAACCGCTAGTACACATAAATACGTCTATCTGCTAACAAAGCCAGTATGCAAGAAGGTGATTGATTTGTAAGAAGTTTTATTTGTTTATCAGAGATCAGTGAGAAATTCTTTAACATGTCGCAGCAGAAGGCTGTTCCTCCTCTCATATCCTTACATCGCTTTATAATTAAGTGGTTTAGCCACTTAGGGATATCACAATGCACCCAGAGCCGATGAACCAAAAGTTTTCTTTCTAGTACTTTTCTGATGCTTGTAAGTGTTTCTTAAGTTGAAGGGGTTGTTATCACCAGGAGGACATCAACCCCGTGGTTCACAGACACAATATAGCGGTACGGCGTTGAATGGTGGCGGCGGAATCGAACGATGATAGCACAGCCGCTGACGTCGGCATCGATGGCGATGTTAGCTGTGGCAGACAGGCAACGCGACCTCTTGTAACATGTAACTAGCGTGGATAGGTAACACGACCTCTTCTATTGTACCGCGTATTCATCGCCAGCAACAGATCGATCAGATCAAGAACCACAGTCCACAAATGTATGAATATTCCATCAATAAACTTACAGTCCCTTCCTGTAATGGAAAGCGTTAGTTACACGATTTTTTTCATCCTACGTCTATTTTTTATTACAAATTTAGTCACGGACCACACATGATTATCAATCAGGTTATTAATTTCGGTCCACGATGACTATCTTCAGTCCTAAAAACAAGCATACAGAGATAGTTTGATGTACAACGTTTCCAGATTACACAAAAAATAGAATCAGAAATACAGGATGATCAAAAAGTCAGTATAAATCAGAATACTTAATAAACCACGGAATACTATAGATAGACAGGTAAAAATTGACACACGTGCTTGGAATGACATGGGGTTTTATGAGAACCAAAAGAGAGTTCACAAAATGTCTGACAGATGATGCTGGCGAGCATAACGTCAGTGACTGCGCATAACAATCGTGTATAAAAGGAGCTGTAATGAGAGAGAGAATCAGATGCGCCAGCAGTCGCAGCATGTTGACTTTACCTGAAAAGGCGCTTTTAGTAAATCTGTATTATCAGAATGGGGAATGTGCTAGTTCAGCGTTACGATCCAATCGCCATAGGAAGGGGATTCGAACGGGTAAAGGTCCGTTGACAAATGCAGCTGTGGCGAGAATGATTTCGAAGTTCGAAGCCACAGGTTGTTTATATGATAGACCCCGTAGTGGCCGACCGAGCACAAGGCGTAATGCTGCTGAGACAGTTCAGGAAGAAATGGAGACTGTAGCGGGTTGGTCTACGCACGGGGAAGTCAGCGCTCGTGCAGTCACACGTCGCACCGGCATTCCATACACTACTGTTTGGTTGGCACTGAGTCGTACCCTCCGATGCTATCCGTACAAAATCCATCGGCATCATGTACTGTTACCTGGCGATTTAGTGAAGTGGAGGGCATTTGCGGTGTGGGCGTTTCAAAAGATGGTGGAAGTTGACGATTGGTTGAGTAACGTGTTGTGGACCGACGAAGCTCATTTCACGCTCCGAGGGCTGTCAAAGCCCACAACTGCAGAATTTGGGCTACCGAAAATCTTAGAACTGACGTGGAAACTCCATTACACGACGAGAAAGTCACGGTATGGGTTGGATTTACCATATCTACCATTATCGGGCAGTTTTTCTTCGAGGAAATGTGTGATTCTGGTTTTTGTTCCTGTAAAGAACATCATCTTTGCTTTGTCTTACTTTGTTATGCTAATTATTGCTATTCTGATCAGATGAAGCGCCATCTGTCGGATATTTTTTTTAACTTTTTTTTTTGGAGCTAATGAAAACCCATGTCATTCCAAGCAAATGTGTTAATTTGTATCTCTCTATCTACATTATTCCGTGATTTATTCAGTTTCCAAATTTGTACTCACTTTTTGATCACCCTGTACATATAAGCAAATATGACAACATTTCCATACTTTAGTAAATTCAATATACTACACAATTTGCGTCATTGGCTATTTTGATTGTACAGTCACATAAGTTTCGTCACTAAATAACGAATTTCAAGTGCATTGGATATAATTAAGCCACACATGTGGACACTTTGAGGACACGAAGTATACTGCCGTCTAGTGACGAATGACATGCTGAGCCATCAGTCTTCTCATTGGTTTGGTGCGGCCCGCCATGAATTCCTTACCTGTGTCAACCTTCTCATGTCAGAGTAGCACTTGCAACCTACGTTCTCATTTAATTGCTGGATGTATTCCAGTCTCTGTCTTCCTTTACAGCTTTTACCCTCTACAGCTCCCTCTAGCACCGTGGAGTTCACTCCCCGATCTTTCAACACGTGTGTTATCATCCTGTACCTTCTTCTTGTCAGTGTTTCCCACATATTCCTTTCTTCATCATTTCTGTGGAGGATCTCCTCATTCCTTATTTATCAATCCACCTACTCGTCAACGTTCATCTGTAGCACTACATCTCAAATAGTTCTACCCCTTGTTCTGTTTTCCCACAGTGCTCCAAACGCACATTTTCAGAAATTTCTACCTCAGGTTAAGGTGTATGTTTGATACTACAAGACTTCTTTTGGACGGAAATGACCTCATTGCCTGTGCTAGTCTGCTTTTTATGTCCTCCTTGCCTCGTCCATCATGGATTATTTTGCTTCCAAGGTGGCAGAACTTCTGAACTTCTTCTACCTCGCTATTCTCATTTCTACTACTTCTCGTTAATTTCGTCTTTCTTCAGTTTACGCTCAATCCATATTTTGTACTCTTTCGACTAATCATTTCATTCAGCATATTCTGTACTCCTTCTCCACCCTTACTGAGGATAGCAATGTCATCATAGAATCTTATCTTGATATCCTTTCATCCTGCATTTTCGCACTTTTAAATCTTTCTTTTATTTCTGTCATTGCTTTCTCGATACTGTATGTAGATTGAACAGTAGTGACGAAGACCGCATACGTGACTTACCCCCACTTTAGTCCGACCATTTCTTTATTAATATTCCAATATTATTGTTGCCTTTTGGTTCCTGTAATACCCGTCGTTCCATATAGCTCACTCGTATTTTCTTTAGAATTTCAAAAATAATACAAAATTTTACATTGTCGATCGCTTTTTTCCGGGTCTACGAATCCTATGATGGTGTCCTGATATTTCTTCAGTCTTGCTTCTGTTATCAAGCTCAACGTCAGGACTGCTGATAGTCATCTAACAAGTCCTCAATTTTCTTTTCCATTCCTCTGTATATGGTTCGTGTCAGCAACTTGGATGCATGAGTTGTTAAGCTGATTGTGTAATAGTTCTCGCCCTTATCTGTCCTTGCTAACTTTGGCATGGTTAAGATGACATTGTTCCGAAAGTTTGTTGATATGTCGCCAGTCCCATAGATTCTACACACCAACTTGAATAGTCGTTTTGTTTTCATTTCCCACAACGATTTTAGAAATTCCGATAAGTATTGCCCAGCCCCTCTGTCTTATTTCATCTCTAGTTTTCCAAAGCTCTTTTAAAGTCTGACTCTAACACTGGACCCCTACTTCTTCCATATCGAATCCAGTTTCTACTTCTATCACGTCATTAGATAATTCCTTCCCCTCATAGAAGCGCTTAGGTTGTTTTGACTTTTTTGTATGCTGATACAGTTCTTACGATAATCATTCCTTTCTCGATTTATTCGAATTTTTCCTGCAGCCATTTCAGCTCGAAGTCCCAACGCTTCTTATGTACTTCATTCCAGAGTGATTCACATTTCTGTACTGGCTGACAAACCCGGTATAGCCCCTCTATTCATTTTGCCATTTTTCTACTACAAACGAAAACAAAAAATGAACTACGTTGCTTGGGTAATATCGATAAAATTGTATTCCATGTATTCGTGAAAACATCTTCTAAATCATGAAACAGTCCAACAAAGAAGTATGCATAATGCATGCGGCTATTAGTCCAGTCGATCGTGGCAAGGCAAAAAACATGTAAGTTTAATATACCTAATAAAAACAATTGTATGTAAAAAATATTGTGCAACGTAATCACCAACTGCGGTGCGCATAATCTCGTATCATTTTTCAGTCATCGTTCCGTCACGTTATTTATCCTCCCATCGATGCAGTAGCTCTCTTTTGTTTTCGGCACGCGATGAAAATAGGCGGGAAGCGTGTGGCACGCGGGGGTCAACCCATAAGTTGACAACAGGGATTGGAGGTGTTACGGCGCCAGCGACTACGTATGTCAGTCAGGATAAGACTTTGCATAGCGCCTCATATTTTATGGATAAACAGAAACGCTGCACGAACTTCAAATGAAGAAAGAAATGTTTCTGAAGATTCATCAGATAAAGTAAGATAATATTTTCAGTATTATTTTACTCGGTGGATCCTGCGCATTACCCACCCACTAAGTCAAACGGGGTGATTTCGGACTGTTTTGAGATTATTTTCACCATAACTTCCACAGGTTTTGTTGGATTGCATTGTTTGTATACCGTTATTTTGTAACTTCACACGAAAATCTTGACAAACTAGGTCAGGAATTATCAGAATTCCGTAGGCTACTGATTTAGTTGACAACTGCAGCAAAAATACTCTTCTATCGACCGCAAAAACTTTCCACTTTATGATACTGCGTGAACTTCCAACAGTCAGACTGTTCGTCATATAATTAAGTAGGTAAACAATCGAACCAATGTACAAGTCGCGTAACGCGGGAAAAACAATCTCCTGCTTAAACGGCAGTGCGCGGAGGTGACAGTTAAACGACAATTCGTTGTTATATAGCGGGCGAGAGAAGATAAACTATGCTGTCCGCAATCCCCCTGGTGTCCGAAATCAGCCGACTTGAACAAAAAAAACTTAGAAATAATGTTCACTCGCTAACTTTATGCCATCTTTACGACAATAAATTTAATGCACATTAGTCGTAGGAACACTCTGATTTTATTATTATACGAATTACGTTACTGACATTTTACTTTCATTTTTGTAGATCCTCGGAAAATATGCTCCAAACAAATTAAAAACTTATGACTTTCACCGAGTATGGGAACTGAACTACTTCGTAACTGCGGTGAAAAAAAAAACTGTTGCTGCTTAATGCGCGCAATAATGGAGGGCAATACCGAAAAAAGGAAACTTACAGCTACGTTTTAATACAATTCAAAGTAAATATCAGACAGACTTTCCACCTAACAGTGAAATAAGAAAGAGTAAATTGCGAGCATTGAAATCGCAAGTAACAGCCCAAGAAATGTTTTCTAGGCCTGTTGAGCAAAGTAAGGTTGCAACTGAAGCTTCTTTGCAAGTAAGTTACAGAACTCCACTAAATTTCCGATGGAGAATACGTCAAGGAAACTTTCGAAGAAGTGTCAGATTGACTGATTGTGAATTTCAAAAATAAAAGTGAAATTAAAAAAGCTATTGATGGCTAACAGCTGTCTCGAAATACTATGATGCACCGTATCTAAACGATGAGTGAAAACATAAACGAACAACTACAAAGAGATATAGTCCGCTGCGTTGCTTTTTCGTTACAGCTTGACGAGTCGAAAGATACCACTGATACCACACCATTACTTATTGTTATTCGTTTGGTATTTGAACATGTGTCGACAAAAGAATAACTTCGGAGTATCGTTTCCTTAAAAGGTTAAACTCGTGGCCTTGATATATTCACGGAATTCAAAGCATATATTAGCAAGATTAAGCTACCTTTGTACAAACTCATATCTGTGAAACTGATGGGGCTCCTGTAATGAGAAGAATTCATAATAGTTTTATTGCTTTTTGTCACAACGACGAAGACTTTCCAGGCATCATTAGTTACCACTGAACAATTCATCAATAACTTCTGGCTAGTAACAGACTAAACAAAAAACACGTAAGGGATATTTCTTTCAAGATTGTAAATTCCGTAAAAGGAAAATACCTCCAAAGGTCTCTTTAAACAGCAGTTAGATGAGAAAGAATCAGATTTGGAATTGCACACTGAAGTGGTTCAAATGGTTCAAACGGCTCTGAGCACTATGCGACTTTCTTCTGAGGTCATCAGTCGCCTAGAACTTAGAACTAATTAAACCTAACTAACCTAAGGACATCACACACATCCATGCCCGAGGCAGGATTCGAACCTGCGACCGTAGCGGTCGCTCGGCTCCAGACTGTAGCGCCTAGAGCCGCACGGCCACTCCGGCCGGCTCACTGAAGTGAAGTGACTGAATCGATGCAAGTGTTTGCATAGATTTCGGGATCGGTTGGACGAAATAATAAAAGTTCTTGAAGAGAGAGGTGATGATTATTAGCAACTGCGTGATTTCGACTAGCAGTGTGATTTAGCCTTTTTAGCAGATTTTACCGGAAAACAAGGCAAGAATTAAATAGAAGCAGGAATGATGATTTCTATTGCAGCATTCCAACGTCAAACAGCGACTGCGGTAGTTGACATCGAGAAGAAAAATTTCAGAATTTTGTAAACATCAATGTTCATACGGGAAGACATCCTATCTACAATTTCATCCCTGACAAGTACACGGCAGAAATTAAGGCAATGGTATCAGACTTCGAAATTCGCTTTAGTGATTTGGAAAAAATTGAGAAGTTAGTGGAATTCATCAGATATTCGTTTAATAATTGCATTGATCGTAGCGACTTCAACGAAATGGCTAAAAAAATTTGCAGATACATTTCAAATGGACCATATAAAACTGCAAAACGAAATTATTACTCTGCGCTGCGATATATTTCTAAAAGCGAGGCTCTCCTTTGGTCTAGATTTCTCGTCATTGGTTTCCAACGAGAAGTATCCAGATTTGAAGAAGTGTGTTGAACAACTGCATTCGTGTTTTTTTTTTCAACATATTTATGTGAATCAGCATTTTCCTACTTAAAACAAACAAAAATTGATCAAAGTTTTCGCTTGACAGACACTCATACATTGGATTCTTTAATGTTGGCAATTTCCAAATAAAAACCGGACTTTGCTAACCAAGCGAAAGATACTCAGAGGCACTGCTCGCACTAATATGAATTAGTAGTTAGTAAGAATAATTTACAGTTTTACGTTTTCCATCTTAATAAAATAAAAAAAACTTCATAACTGTATACTGAACTATATTGTTTCATTTAAAATTTCAAGAAGTATGTAACTGGTAGACCGCACAGGGTTTTAGCAGTAAACAGTAGATCATGGGCATAATCAAGTTGGTCACCTTTGATACAGAGGGTATTGTATTCGCCTATAGCGGTTTGCCCTTCGCATCTAAAATCTGTCAAAAGTGCTGCCAGGTTTCAGCGATTTCCTTAAGTTGACAAGACTGTACAAGTGTCTTAGTAGTACAGAATAAATGTAATAAAATTTAACGCACGATGAGGCTTTTTTCACTCACCTCAGTGTTTTTGACGTCATATCTCCCGGTCTGTGTGTCATTCAAGTTAAATACATTCAGCGGCATATGTGAATACTGTCTGCAAAATGTGTTGCGATTAGAGTTTGTAGTAAAGAATTAATAAATTAAAACATCATGCACAATGCGACAGTTTTTCATGTACCTCGTTTTTTATGATGTCATATCTCCTGAGCTGTGTCTGGTTATCACTTTATAACTTCGTAGGTGCATTTAGAGGCATATATGAATAGCGTCTGCGAAATTTATTGCTAATATAGTCAATAACACAGAACTAGTAAATATAAACGTCATGCATGATGTGAGAGTTTCTCGCGCATCTCATTGTTTATCACTTCATATCTCATGGACATTGATGAGTAGGTGGCTCTTACTCACACAGCGATTGGCGCCTTGTAGTAAGGGGTATGTGTACCAAGCAGATGTGAAACACACACACACATCACATATATCCATTTTTACAATATGTATAGATTCCTGTCTTTCCCTGCACATTCTCGTACTTCCTTCTTTCGTCAATCACTAAAGTGGATCATCTGTTACCAAAGATTTCTTTGCAGTTACCTTCCTAGTGCCTGTGGTTGCTTTCCTATACCTGCAGTTGCCCTTTTTACAGATGTCCATTCCTGTTCAACTGGAGTGTCTACTCCGGCATTCCTCACTGCCCTATGCAAATACTGAGCGAAACTGAAACACGTTTCACCGTTCTTCAGTACTTCAGTGTCCCACTTCGTTCAACATTTATATTTCCATCTGATTCTCTTAAACTTCAGTCTACTCTACATCATTACTAAATTGTGACCCGCTCAATATCTGCTCCCGGGTACGCATTAGAATATCTTATTCCGAAATGTGTCTTTGACCATGACGTAATATGGATGGAAAGTTTCTGTACCTCCAGGCCTTCTCCTTGTTTATCTCTTCCTCTTGTGATTCTTGAAGAGAGTATTCGCTATTACTAGCTGCATTATACTGTAGAACTCATTTAGTATTTCTCCTCTCTCATTCCTACTACCAAGCACGTATTCTCCCGTAACTCTTTCTTCTACTCCTTGCCCTACAACGGCATTCCTATCAGTCGTTATCATTAGATTTTCGCCTCCCTTTACAGCTGAATTACCTATTCCATATCCACATATACCTTCACTGTCCTTTCATCTTCTGCTTGCGACATTGGCATGTTTTCCTGAACAATTGTTGCCGGCGTCGGTTTGATGTTGATTCTGATGAGAACAACCCTATCACTGAACTATTCACAATAATTCACTCTCCGCCTTATCCTCCTATTCATAATGGATGCTACTCCCGTTACACAATTTTCTGCTGTTGTTGATATTAACCTATATTCGTCTGACCAGATATCCTTATCTTCTTTCAGTTAGCACTATGCGAATTATTATTGTGCAGAAGAACCACTAATACGTGAAACGAAATCAGGTAATTCCAGGCTACTTTTATTGTTTAATTACCCATACCACTAATCACGGACTGTATATAATTCTGTAGCTCTAAATAAGCACCAACAAAGAGAAGAGCCTGACAGGATTTTCCCTTATAAGAAGAGACGAGAGACAACAACCTAACCTAACCTAACCTAACCTAACCCTTGAAAGGTATATGCACAGGGTAAATAAATTCAAGTTTTGCAAGAAAATATTATATTGAATCAGCGATGGTCAAATATAGTATCGATTGTGTAGTAGCGTCGATGCTCAACAGCTATCACTGATTCACGGTGTTACGGGTAACGGGTTAGAGTAACTTTAGATCGAGAGATGTATGGAGGACTCTCAAGTATTAAGACGTGTTGCATCTGATTTGTGCTGGATATATGCTTACTAGATATGGGCAGTAATGATTTTTTTTATTTGCAAGATACTCTGATGGTTGCTAACTGTAAAAGTAATCTCAGCGGAAGTTGGAAATAATTAAGGTAAAGAAAGTTGTTTTGTTACCAGTGTAATAAGTCTTTTCATAAGGATGACCAAGACAATGTATAGCACGCACATCCAATGATTTTTAAAGCTAATTGTTAATGTGTAACCAGTTTATTGAGTGTGTTAATTGTGAGCATTATTAATTTTCAAGGAGTCAAAATTCAAGTTTTGATGTTAGTGCCATGTTGATGCTTACCCCAAGTCAATACCAATTCCCAGACCCGAGTAGTTTTTGATTAAATATTTTTATCAAGACGTTATTGTATCAGTCATATTAGATTTAATTAAAATGTATGCTAAGCAACAGCTTTGCACAGTAGCTGTTTGATAACTATACAATTTAAAGTACTAACAGAGAGCAGTGCGAAGAGCGTTACCATTGCGCAGTTTAATGTAAGAAATTTTATTGTTCCAAGGATAGCATTCATTAAGCACAAAGAACTGTCGATAACTTTAAACCAAACAAAAATGCACGAATTTACGTAACACAAAAACTAAATCTGGTGCAACATATTGATTTGAATAATAAAACCAAACTCAATCAGTTTGAAAATAAACTGATCGAGTTTCGCTTTATTATTCAAATCAATAGTGTTGCACCAGATTTAGTTTTTGTGTTACGTAAATTCGTGCATTTTTGTTTGGTTTAACGTTATCGACATTTCACATTCTCGCAGCTAAATTAAATTTACATTCTCGCAGTCAGGAAAGTTCAGTACGGGGCAAAGCGCAAAAGCAACTAGATAAAATACACGTTCACATGCCATTCCCATTTTAAACAGTTGTATATCAGACGTAATTTCAATCAGATTTCAAACGTATATGTTTCAAATTTTAATAAATTTCCAGAAGCCCTACAGCTATCATACAGTATAGGAATTATAATCTCCAAACAACAAAGAATGTGAGAAAGAATAATGAACGTTATTGTTGGAAAGTCTGAAATGTTTTCTTATGTTAAGAGAAGACTATACAGTCGGACTGAAAATGTTCTCTCACCATCTTTAATTATTTTTATGATACAAAACACCCGATACCCAACGAAGTAGTATCACATGTAAACCAAATGTAAGGAAGGACTATAGTAATACGCGCACCGGTTTGAAGCTCGCAGCATGCTGTGAAATGAGACGGCAGTTTCCTCTGCTGAGGAAATGTGACCACCTGTCAAGAGGCTGCATAATCACCTTTTGCAGCGCGGACTGCTGCGAAACATGGAGGAAGACAGTCAATCAGATCTATAGAGTGCCGAAAGGGGTACGCAGCCATACTGTCTCAAGTGCCGTGGCCAGCTGTGTTTGGTTACTCGGTTGAGGATCCATGGCGAGATAAGCACCATCGAGGTTGTGCCACAGGTTCAAGATTTGGGTAGAACCCGGGAAGTTTGACGGTCAGGGTAGTTCAAATGGCTCTGAGCACTATGGGACTTAACATCTGAGGTCATCAGCCCCCTAGAACTTAGAACTACTTAAACTTAACTAACCTAAGAATATCACACACATCCATGTCCAAGGCAGGATTCGAACCTGCGGTTCCAGACTGAAGCGCCTAGAACCGCTCGGTCACACCGGCCGGCAATCGGGGTAGTATGGTTAACTCATGTGTTGCTCTTAGGGCCACGCACATACAACGCGAGCTGTGTAATAGTTTGCGTAGTTCTCCTGGTAGGTGGCGTCGTGCAAAGGAAAAAAAAACTGCATATAGGAGTGGATATGGTTCCTAATGGCAGATGCGTTGAACTGTTGTGCCTTTGATAATGACGATATAACTCGGTGAACGCCACGGAAACATTCAACAGACCTGGTCCCATCTGCTTGCAGACGTTTCACACCGTAGGCACAAATTTCCATGTGTCTGATGCAGCATAAGACGTGATTAATCCGAGAATGCTACCGTCTTTCTCACCGTGGGACCAATATATTAACTGTTATGGCGAAAATTTTTGGAATAATAAACATTTTACTTACGTTTTTTCCATCTGCCTCGTTTTCATTTGATTGCCCTTGATATGATATGCGTACAGCCTCTATTCTTTCCATATTCCTAGTGCATTAAATGCATTTAGTTTTAGTCTGCGTTTTTTTACACTATTTCGATCAGTTTTGTTAAATGAATTATGTGAATGGCAGATACGAGACGTACTGGGTTATATTATGCCGTTATAACAGTTTGTTTTACCTCTTTTAAAATGCAATTTATATGTACGTCTCCTTTAACAAAGTGGAAGGAAGATTATAGTTTAACGCTCAGGCGACAACGAGGTCTTTAGAGACGGAACACAAGCTCGAATAAGTGAAGGTTGGCGAACTAAATCGGCCATGTTATTTGCAAAAGACCTATCCCGGCATTAGCCTTATTCAGTTTCAGGAAATCATGGAAAACCTAAATCTGGATGACCGGGCGGGGTTTTAATAAAGTGGATAACCTTCTGGAGTGTCCTCCCAGGCAATAAAACAAAAAATAGAAACTTGCAGTTCCTTAACTTTAGCCATGAGGGCATTGTGAACTATTCTGCCCTTTCCTTCGCTTTAAATGGCAACTGACGAAATGTACGTGGTTATATCTATTTAAAACTACAGCTTCAATATATGGCTTTTATTCAAAGTCTCAGCAGAGACAGAGACTTTTAGATTTGCACTCGGCAGCGCTAGCCATCTGTGAGCACATCTACAAAAAGGGGCCACCCGGTCTAGGGCGCCTTGCCACGGTTGGCGCGGCTGAGGTCAAAGGTTCGAGTCCGCCCTCGGGCATGGGTGTGTGTGTGTGTGGTCTTTAGAATAAGTTAGTTTAAGGTTATGTAGTGTGTAGGCCTAGGGACCGATGACCTCAGCAGTTTGGTCCCATAGTACCTTTTCACAAATTTCCAAATTTACAATATGAAACAATTATCTTTGTTGTAGTGCAGATTAAATTAGAGATGATTACTACCGTTTGGACATCACTGTTACTTAGAATCAGTATAACTGGACAGAATGCGAGACACTCCGCCTTACATATGCAAACTGTAGGTAACTTTTACAACGAAATTTATATTGAAACCACTGCTTGTCATTTGCATTGTAATGTCGTCTGTATAACAGGATCTGCAATTGAAATCAAGTTTCGCTGTACATACTGGACATTAAGGGACCGTGGCAATAGATGTGTGGAGAATTTCCCAGTATTTCACAATTGAAGTTGATCTTCAGGGTGTCACCAAAGTCTTCGCTTGGGATCCGCCTCAGGAAGGTCCGTTCCGAAGAGTCGCCAACGGCGAGTGGATGTATTTTTTATGTCCAGCACGCGGAAGCCATGCTCTCGGCCGCCAGAGAGTTCGCTGCTGAAAGAAAAACCGCTCCCAAGAGATATTAGCCAACTCGACCATTTCCTGGAGACTGGATACAGCCAGCGTTTCACACGGCGCACAAAAAGCTGACCTCGCTGAGTCACACCAAAACTTGGAGCCGCCTAGAATGTTTGGCAACCTTGGGGGGAGAGAGAAACGAACAATCAAGGGAGAAAAAGAGAATGTACTTTTAGTTGCTGCTTCAACTGCTGGCAGGAAAGCGGTATAATTCACGCCAACGATACAAGAATGGTGGCTAAGAGGGTTCACTATAAGGGAGAGCGAAGAATTAAAAAGGCCCATACACTGAACTAGGTATCCATTATTCATCGATTATATTTTACCTAACGGCTGATATGCCTTCCTATGAACTTCATTATTTACTGTGTGACTTCTAGTACAATATGCGCTGAGTGTCTGAATACTGTGATGAAGGTATTAGTGGAGTACTAAAAATGCTGCCTGGCGTCGTCTGATGGAATAACTGTCGTCGAATTCGTTCCGCCTGATACACACCGTGCATTGTAACGCGGTAGTTCTTCAACACCTACTCTTTCCTGTTAAGTATTAGGTGTTACTGCGTAAGGAAGGTGGGAAGAGGAGAGGAAGGTGGATGTCTAACACATTCCCAGCAGAAGCGGTAGTATTTCTTTCATATTCCGGGGTGACGACTCGCGACGTAGGATATTTTCCCCAGAGGCTTGGATTGTAACTGCAGTTTCGCCCTGTGCCGAAAATTCGGACTACATTACTTTCAGTATTCCCTACGAATCTAACATTACCTATGCTAGATAAACCATTTTGCTGAGATTTTATACAAGCACTGTATGATCTGTTGCGGAACATAGCCTAAAGAATGGATCCCCTTTTTGAAATTACGATAAGCATGACTGTGCGACAGTTATTAGGATTCACTTACAGAAGAGGCAGCATGTATTCGAGAGAGGCTCAATAATTAAAGTAGGAAGTGGGTGTACAAAAGTAATACGACATGGGTTGGTGCGGCGATAGGAGGGGGAGGGGACAAAGTACGACGTTTCTTGTCTGTTGGAAGGTCGGAACGACAGTTACGATGGTGGCGCCGCCCTCTCACGCTCCGACGACCTCACATGGCCCCGTGACTTCCGTATGACACGTGATCTTTGACTCGCTTTCCCGCGAATGCGCAAATTCCGCTCACCTCTGGAAGATCTGTAGGATAACCTAAGATTCACAAGACTTCTTACAAACGTGACGTCGTTTTGACGTCGCACGCAGTTATCGAAGACCACAGGAACCGCTATCGACCTTGGTCAGCATTCGATGCGTGATACTCGCGAGACACCATACTGGATTGCAAACTTCGTATCGTAACTTGCGTATTACGAAAGTACGCCGTTTCAAGGCAACGATATAGTGAAGATTTATAAGAATACATCGCTCTTGATACGATTCGTTCAATAAAAAGTCACGTAATTACGTGTCGAAGGTTAGAGGCAGCGTGAGATCTAAGTTACAATAATGTATGAAGGCCGAACTAACGCTAGTTTATCGTGGTGTAATGGAGGGGTTACGAAGTACAAAGATAGCTAAGATGCTGGTTCACGACCCTTCGCGTTTCTAAAAGGTTCTGGAACTTCCTTATCAATTTAATGGAAGTATATTCTGCAATATTCATGCTGACATACATATAACAGTGTTCTCTCTCTCTCTGTCCTTCAGGACTGAGTTGTCATATTCATTAATTTATAAATTAAGCATGAAACACGCAAATGAGAATAGATATTCAGAACACGTTGATCATCTGGTAAAAGAAACTACCATTCGGAATAAAAAGCACAGAAAGGAGTGACACATCTGAAAATTAATTAAGAGGTAATTTAGTCTTAGCTAGCTATAAAGTAAGAAAGACAATTTACGAACTAGTTCCCTTAGAACACTTTTTTGCCAAACAAATGTCTTTAATTAAAGTAGAGCCTACATCTTTAACTACCAATTTTACTACTTTTGTCATGTTATTACAACAAATTTTACCAATATCGAAGTATTTGCGAGAGCTCCTCAATATATTGTTGTTTTGAAACAGCATGTATTAATTGGACACAATTTCAATTCATTAAACAGTTTTCAGAGTTTCTAAAAATAAATTTAAAAATTTCGTTGAGACATCTGTCGTATTATTTTCAGGTTGATGAAGGCGTATTAGAAAAAAATGGTTACTACAACTTTTTCAGTAAGTTTCGGAGTTAATTCTCGCCAACACTCCAATCTCTCCGTTATCCGCAGCCCAGTCCACATGAATGTGGGACTTAACATATTTATAAACAATAAACTTCGTGGATAGCGTACACTGCAATAAAGAAAAAGCGTAACTTCCAGTTCTTTCTACCTGAGGTCAATATTTTTGTTTTGAACATCATGTTCGCCTCAGGTTTTGCTAACCGAACGATCACATACGTCGATAGATAGCCTTTTTCATCTTCGATACAGCGTGTGACGTCAAACTAGGAAGGAACGAGGGTAAGGATTTAACGTTCCGTCGACAATGAGCGCATTAAAGACAGTCTTCTGAATATAACCCTCGTAGCGTACACTACCGATGAGAAGTTGTCCGGTTTACCGGCAGGTGACAGTGTTCAGACATCGCTATGTTTACTCATTATCTTCTGCGCCATAAGATGATGACATTCGACAAGTTGCATTTTGTCAATACCGTTACCCGCTCGGAAACCAGAGAGTTTGTCATGAGCAGTATTCGCCGTGAAATTCTGTTTTGGAAAGAATGATTCTCACGACATCATATTCGTTGGTTTCCACAACTCACACCCAACTGTCACCTGGATTTCTGTTAGGTGTCTTCAATGTGCGTCCAACGTAGAGAATCGTTAAGTGACGCTAACAGATGGAAATCAGAACGCGCCAGGTCTGGACTGTAGGAGGATGAGACAGTAATGAACAACTCAGTCTGACGATGTGTTTTTGGGTTCCTGCGATTTGTGTGTGGGCTTGCATTATCACGTTGGAATAAGATTTATTTTGGATTCTTATCAGACCGAACTGTTCTTGAGTTGTCATCGAGACCTCGTGGTTTGACAAATCAGTGTGTTAAAATAACCTTCGAACGGCACAATCGCTGCCATTCCATAGTTGTGGACGGTACTTCAGTGCCTGTTTATGCTTTATAAACAGCTTTCCTGGTTGTTATGGCTGAAAAATCAGTTTTTTTGGTGGATAACTACTACTTCTCTGTCATTCCAATCCCTCAGATAACTATAGGATGTACCCCAAAGTGCCGGTGGAATAAATATGGATCAATATGTTCCTTTTATTTACTATTATGTGTGTTCTGTGCTCTTTCTTACTCTCCCTATCTTTTCCCATAGTGTGTGGTCAATTAGGAATGATTTTGAGTGCGGTAGCAGACGAACCAAGAAGTGTAGATGCAATCTCAATCTTTTACCAACGTAACTTCACTCTAGGTAAGGCAAAGAAAAGGAACAGGATTCTCAGTTCAAAGATGAGCTAAAAGCTAACGGTTTGGTCTGTAAAGATTGATGAAGGGCACTGGTTCGGTTTCCCCCACCACTCGTGCAGGAGAGGGAGAGGTCCTCTGGGTGTGCCATCTTGGGCACTTTTCCAGAAGACGTGTAGGCAACCAGACGTTCCCTCAGAGCATCTGCGTTGAATGATCGAGAAAAAGGTATTAGAATGGTTTATTTAGTGGCTAAGTTTAATTATTTCTTCCCTTCACAGGTTTTTTTTTATCGCTGGTGAATTAGGACAGGGGTCGTAATTTTATCGGGGTTTTCAATTAGGAACTTCGTAACTGATGTGGCTTCCGTTATGCGAGGCCATGTGGTGTTCAGTTGCGGTAGTTTCTCCTCTGTAAATTCTTCCGGTTGGGCCTTTCTTCCATTATCTTGTGTGTAATTCATTTTAGTTATCGTGTGCTGAATTCCGAACCCGAACTCTTCTTTATGTTCACCAAGGTGACTTTTACTTGTGCGTTACAGTGATTGTACTTGTGCTTCACAGACTTGCATCTAACTCCACCACAGTCAATAAAGCTTAATGAATTCGGTCACGTGATTTAAGCCGCCTCAAGGTAAGTCTCTGTCTGAAATTTTGGGTGCATTTTAGTGTGTCTTGACTTTAAATTGTATCTGGCCCACATGACTGGAACTGGACGTATAACGGACAACGCTTTCGCGTTTAGGTTCAATATAAGGTTACCGTCGAAACTCATTATTAAATTCTTGTAGTACCTGATCAGTTTAATGGCCATGAAATGTGTTTATTGAACACTTTCCTGAATCTTCATCTCAGCTGATGTGCGATTATAACTTGGGCTTCATCCACTAGTATATCGTCTTTAAATCTTTTGAACTTCAACTGTGCGCAATGGTTTCACTCCCTCGCGTGTGATGCAACATGAAAACGGAAGCCATTGTCAAATCAGTGATCCATTTCAGGCAAGAAACAACAACTATTGTGTCTTGTTCATTGCCTGAACTTTCCAATGTAGTTGTTTCTAGCTAAGGTTCTCGGCCTTGTTCCCGTTTCGTAGAGTATGTGTGGTGTCACCGCCAGACACCACACTTGCTAGGTGGTAGCTTTAAATCGGCCGCGGTCCATTAGTACATGTCGGACCCGCGTGTCGCCACAGTCAGTATTTGCAGACCGAGCGCCACCACACGGCAGGTCTAGAAAGACGGACTAGCACTCGCCCCAGTTGTACGACGACTTTGCTAGCGACTATACTGACGAAGCCTTTCTCTCATTTGCCGAGAGACAGTAGAATAGCCTTCAGCTAAGTCCATGGCTACGACCTAGCAAGGCGCCATTAACCATATCTGGAGAGAGTCTCATTTGTATAGTCAAGAGCGATGTGTCACAAGGATGAATTAAAGTTAAGTAAACAGACGCTACGTACTTTTCTTTAGTGCATTAATTAAGTATCCTGTTCCAGAATTCACGCCCGTCTGCGTTAGATAGCGTGCATTTCAGCCTCCTCTATCTACAAGGTGTTGGCACATTTGCCAACACATCAGTATGTGTATAAACTTTTGTTAGTCCTAGCAGACAGACAACATGCTGTCCCCAAATTTCAGTCCCTTTTCTGCCACAGCTTCATACAAAAAAAAAAGTTTAAATACTGTCAATTATAGCAGTGTAAAATATGTGGGCATATAATAAGCGTCCAGAGAGTCTTGCTTATTAATGATGTCACTTGTCTTTCTCCAAGTTAAATAAATTACGTTGTCATTTAAAGTCAAACCATTTTGTCTCATGTGTCGTCGTTCCAACCTCAACATACCTGAAAGAAAATCCTTGAATTATCATTAAAAGAATCTAAAGGATAGAGGTCAGTAGGCTACTTAAACCAGAATGTGCACTATCCGACTACTGTACAAGGCCAGATGGTAGGTACTAATCCAATTAAATTATCACGTTCCTTTCTTTAACGACCCCACTATCCTTTTAAGTGTTTAAAACACCATTGAGTGACCTTTGGTAATAACTATTAAATTCAGTCGATTGTAGATCGCTATATTTATATCCATAGGCAAAGTCTTTTCACTGAATTTATATGAGATTACCAGGTCAGAGATGGGTGTGTCTGTTATAAGGAAGAGTGCCTACCATCTCTCCAAGCCAGGTCAAAGAATATTTGAAACAGAACTAAAAAAACGGTAACAGCACACTTAACCTGCCACCGTATCTCAATGAGTAATCAGAGTGTTACAACCCACATACTCAAAAATAGTGTACAAGGATAAATAACATTGGCAGTGATCTCTTCTATCTCTGCTCACGTATGACGTCTCACGATATGTCATTAAATCATACGCCAAAGCCGACTCATTGTCAACCCACTTATTTATCAATAACACTTCGCCATTCCTGGTGGTCAATGTTCTTAACTCCTAATGAGTGTGGCGCCACTTCTCGAAAGCTCGAGAATTGTGACTCATTTCAACGAAGATCAGGCTGTGCCTATTGTCAACAAGGAGATCTTTAAAAATTGACACAAAACACTAATTTTTGAAGGAACACATTCTGTCGTGTCTTTCAAAAGTAAAAATCCAGGCTTTGACCGAAGTCTACAGTAAATCAGGAAAACCAAAATGTGGATGGTCTAGAGTGTATTTGTAACCTTCGTCCAGTATCACGCTACTGAAGATGGTTGTAGACCAAGCGTAACTTATGGAGGGAAATGTTAACAACTAATGCACGCCTTATACTCTGCCAGAGGGTCACTTATTGCCGAAATTATGACTTGCATTGTCGGAGAAATTAGATCAGTGAAATCGCCAAAGGGCCAAGATGTTTGAATAGTAAACCAGTAGATGACCGAAAAAACAGAACAGCAATCCAAGGAAATGACAGGAAAAAGGCAATTTTTATTTAGTTCCTTTTGTTATTTTTTATGTAAGCAAATGGTTGTGTTACAAACGTATATATTTTCTTGCCAGGTGTCATCTTTACCTCCAATTTTATCTTTCTTATCGTTCTTGGTTCATAACCTGAGATATGATTATCACTTCAGTCACAACAGATTGTATCGAGGCTTTGGATGATACGTACCTGAGCTACACCAGTGTTTGTGTTGTTCGTGCGATAAGGAGCGACTATTCGGATAATTACATATTGGAAATATATTTTTTCAAACAATCATCTAGTGTCTTTTTTTGTTCGGTTCATAATCATAAGTTACTGTGGCAAAGCGAATGGCAGTATATTCAAAGTGAAATCTTTGATCAGTAGTAATATAAATTCATTATTGCATGTTAATTTTGTAGCGTTATTGGAGAGTTTGCATTCATTGCCAAAGTTAATCCCGTGACTAGAACTTTGAATAAATGTTGTGATAATCATGATTAAAGTCACAAATTCAAAGTCCACGAGACAAATTCTAAGGAGGAGAACACGGCAAATGTCGCAACCCGATTTCCCAGAAACTTCAATGTGTGGAAGAAGAGTCAAAATAAGCGAACTCGTTTCTCGGCTTCTACGCAGATACTCACTGTTTCTGAAAAAAAACTATGGTCAAAGTTTTCGAAGTACTTTAGAGGTTCTGTATGTGCCTTTTATCGTGCGATAATCTCAGACAAAATGATGGTGCAGTGGTTAGCGTCTCGACTTATTAATTTTGCGTCTTCTTCGAAACCCGATTATTAATTATACTTTTTTTTCATTTGTATTCTGCAGAAGATTACTGCACAAATTTTTTCCAGTGCATATTGATATACCATAGTCCTTATTCGTATACTTATTGTACGTCAGATGAATGAATTTTTTAAAAAATGAGAAAAATTATTTTCGGAGAAATTCCTGTAATGTACAAAGTATCTTGATTCATAATCAATTGTAAGCGCCGGTTTTCGTAAAAGTGATGCATTATGTATGGCGTTCCGCGAAATTATTGCCAACGCGCGAAACCTTCAGCAATGTCAACGACGTTTCTTACCTGCGCGAGACTCATACGAATGTAGAAATGTCACTGTGGTAAACGTACCTTCGCGGATGCTCGTCGTTTTCGGAACATCTGTGTTTCGCATGTTTCTACGATCGGTATCGTCCAAGGAAATGCCCCAAATTTTCCTGAGGAGTAAACGTATGAATAAAATACAAGAATTAAATAGAACTGATATGAGAATGAAAGAGAAGAGTATGAGAATTTAGAAATATTGTTACCCGTTAACATACCATACATACCTGTACTATATAATAAATGTATGACACTTATTGTAAAACACAGTTATTGGCAATGTTCACTGGCATAGAATGCAAATTCTGAAGGTATCAGGGATAAAATACAAGGATGAAAGGTTTATCACCACTTGTACGGAAATCAGCTGGCAGTTATAACAGTTGAAGGGCGTGAAAAGGAAGCAGTAGCTGAGAATGGAGTGAGGCAAGGTAGTTGCCTATCCCCGATGTAATTCAAACTATACACTGAGCATGCAGCAGTGGAAGCCAAATTTGAAGAAGGAATTAGAGTTTGGAGGGGAGAATTCTGGAGTTTGCCAGTGTCATCACAATTCTGTCAGAACAGATCTGGAAGAGCAGTTGAACGGAATGAACAGTGTCTTGCTATGAGGTTGAAGCATGAGTGTCAACAAAAGCAAAACAAAGGTAATTGAATATAGCCGAATTAAATTAGGAAATATTGAGGTAATTAGGTTAGGAAATGAGACACTGAAAGTAGTACACATTGTTTGCTGTTTGGGCTTGTAAAATAACTGATGATGGCCGAAGTATAGTGTATATAAATAAAGGCTGCCTGTAACAACGACAGAATTTCTGAAAAACAAGAATATGTTAACAACTAATGTATATTTAAGTGTTCGGCAGTCATATCTGAAGGTTTCTGTCTGGCATATAACCTTGTGCGAATTTGAAATATGAAGATTAGCAGTTCAGACACGAGCAGAATAGAAGCTTTTGGAATGTGGTGTTACCGAAGAATGCTGATTGTATGAGTAGGTCACGTAAGTAATGATGACGAACTATAGAGAATAGGTGGGAAAAGAAACTTGTGGCCCAACCTGAATAAAGATCTCTGTTAACAGGACACATTTTGAGACTTCAAAGAATCTTCAATTTGGTACTGACGGGAAGTATGGGGGTACAAATTGCAGAGTGAGACCAAAATATGAATGCAGCAAGTAGGTTCTAACTGATGTAGGTTACAACAGTTAGTCGGCGATAAAGCATCTTGCATAGGATGGAGTATCGTGGAGAACTGCACCAAGCCAGTCTTCGGACTGAAGGCCACAACGTCTTTCCGTACGTTAGACAAACTGCAGTGTTTACACCAAAATGTATCTGTTTATCGAATTTCAAGACAGATAATAAATTCTTTTTCTTTCACGATAGAATATTCTAACAATTTATTTTTTAATTCGTTAACCATTACTTTTTTATTTGCAATATCCAACTTTTTTAACATTCCAAAGAAGTGGCCAATTGTTCCGTGTTTTTGATTCATTAACTTTAGAAATTAGGAAATTTGTGGTAAGATCTTATGGGACCAAACTGCTGAGGTCATCGGTCTCTAAGGTTACACACTACTTAATCTAACTTCAACTAACTTATGCAAACTACAACACACACACCGATGCTCGAGGGATGACTCGAACCTCTGACGGGAGGAGCCGCGCGGGCCGCGACAAGACGCCTCAGATCGCGCGGCTACCCCACGCGCCTACCTTCAGAAGTTTCTCTGTTAGACGATAACGTTAGTTTCGTGACACCAACTTCGTTTATTTAGAACAGCCAGACGTAAAAATTATGTACCTGGTTCATTAATTCCACTGGTCCTTATCTTTCCGCTTGTATGCACCTTGAAAAATGTTGTTAATAGACCATTTTTAGGCGTCATCTTAAACTTTATCTCATTATTTTTCCGTCTTGTCAGTTTCCGTTACCGACAAAACGTGTAACGCTATGACCACTCTAGTGATAAATATATCTAACGATCTTGTGCCTGTCTTTATACTTAGGGTACGAATGCATAGTAATATACCTCCAGGTCATGTTCTTCCCTTCACCCACGACTACCACCGTTTCTGAGTTGTGCGGTAAGACCGACGTATTATTCGTTGCAAGAGCGGAGCAAGAAAGCCCCCTTAAACTTTGTTAAGATAATGATGGTAAAACTTTCACCATCGAATATCAATTACGCAACAGAGAAAGTTCGCCGCAGGTACGGTAACAAGCTTAACATCTGCCACGGCCCAGCGAACTGATCGCATTTAGACAAGTGCTTCGTGATAGTAACGACAAATTACCGAGATAAGCATCTTACGCAGAACTATATTTCTGTTCCTGTTTACGGTTACAAATTACTGGGGTAAGCATTAACACGAAATGACAACATAATCCATCATCCGAACTGCATATTGATAATGAACCGAGTGCTTAAATCTCCGGAAATTCGCTCTTAATGAACCAAATGTCATTATTGGGAATGTTTTTCGAGTATTGCCTAATTATTTTAGGGAGATCACTTTCGACACATCGATCAAGACAAAAACAATGTGTTTTAATTTTCATTTATTATTTCAACCCTTCCACTTCGTCCTACCCATCTCGAAGGGAAGTGTGACTGAGAAATTCCCTTACGTCATGCTGAATGATAGATAACCTCCCAGACGTTTGAGAGTAACCATAGTCATTGCCAAAAATGTCGTTAAGACCTAGAGTTATAACGTGCAATATTTTTACGTAAGAGTTACGAGTGACATCTCTTCGAATTACTGCCCGATTAACAGTCTAGAAGACAGACTTCACCACACTGATTCTTCTAGAAGCTTAACATGACTTTCTTCAGCCTTTGATCAGTCCTCCACAATTATGTTGGTATTAAGACAGCTTCATTGGATCAAAAAAATTAGGTCTTAGAAATATTAATCTTCTTCACACATGTTGATGAAACGCACAAGTTTCAATTAATCTGTCGGGATCATCATTGTCCAAACAATGGAGAAGTGTCGTGATGTAAAGCATCCGTCTTTGAATCCGCAAAATTCTTTGCGTACTGCCTTTGCTGATACCAGCCCCCAGACCCCTTCAGGGCCTCTGTGTATGCCTCAATCACTGAATCAACAATTTCGTCGTCTCTCTCTCTTCTTCCGATATGTCCGTGCTTCACATTATTTACCATTCCATTGACATCGAACTTCCCTCTGATTATTGTAATTGCTAACCTTGAATGTATTATTCCAAATCGAACTCTCCAACATCGTTGAACCTCAGACACATTCTCGGTTTTCCATTAACACTTCAGCAACCACTTTCATTGTTCAAATGATAACTCCAGGTTTACTTTCAATGCTACAACTAATATAAACGTTGAGTCGCAGATAGGCACACGAAGAAGGATGTCACAAAATAAGCTTTCGGCCAAACCTTGCCACAGTGGCCACATTCCAGAAATCCAGCAGGGTCTCCAGTCTCTCCTCAAATCCTTAGGCCCATTCCAGAACCTCTCCCCAGAGTCCATCTCTCTCCTTATCCCTACCACTCCTCACGCTCCTACCTTTCACATGCTTCTTACGCCAAAAACCCAACTACCAACGACGCCCCATTGTGGCCAGTTACTATGACCCTACTGAGAGAATCTCTGATCTTGTAGACCAACACCTTCAGCCTATTACTGGGAACCTGCCTTCCTTTATATAGCAGATAGCAACCATTTCCTTCACTAACTCTCCACAGCTCCTGTTCCTGTACGACACGTTGCCCTGCTCGTCACTATTGATGCCATCTCCCTTTATGCTAACATCCCTAATGCTAATGGCCTTACAGCTATTGTCCGCCCCTTGTAGCTGAGTGGTCAGCCCGACAGAATGTTGTACCTAACGGCCCGGGTTCGATTCCCGTCTGGGTCGGAGATTTTCTCCGCTCAGGGTCTGGTGTTGTGTTGTCCTTATCATTATTATTTCATCCCCATCGACACACAAGTCGCTGAAGTGGCGTCAAGTCGAAAGACTTGCACCAGGCGAATGGCCTACCCGATGGGAGGTCCTAGCTACATGGCATTTCCATTTACCGCTATTGAACATACCTTTCCCAATGCCTGATGGATTTGAACCAACAACCTCCTTCCTATCAGGTTACGCTCCATTCAGAGGCCTTTGCACGCAGCGACCGTTATTTTCATTTGTAAATAGTAGATTTCAGCTATCAGTCATCCTTTGGAATTTTTATTGGTAGATCTAGATTTCAGCTAGAAACTAGCCATTCTCAATGGACTATCCTTTTTTGGTCAATGAATGCAATGCCTGTTGGTCTGACTTTGTACACCAAAGTTCGTAATTGTAGTTCCTAGGTATTTAGTTGAATTTACGGCCTTTAGATTTGACTGATTTATCGTGTAACCGAAGTTTAACGGATTCCTTTCATCACTCATGTGGATGATTTAACATTTTTCGTTATTTATGGCCAATATTTTCTAAATTGTTTTGCAATTTGTCTCGATCTTCTGATGACATTACTAGTCGATAACGACAGCGTCATCTGCATTCAACCTAAGACGACTGCTCAGATTGTCACCCAACTCGTTTGTACAGGTAACGAACAGCAAAAGGGCTTTAACACTACCTTGGGGAATGCCAGAAATTACTTCTGTTTTACTCGATGACTTTCCGTCAGTTACTACGAACTTTAACCTAATTATTTTTCTTCCTACATAGCCCTTCACTTTCGAAAATTTCCTGTATTAAGGCAGAGTCAGACTTCGCTTGCACAGAGTTTTAGAGAACTCTTATGTGTGTAAACTTTCTCTCTCGAAACGTGACAATGTCTACGTCGCCAGCAGCTGCAGTGAGTGTTCGTTTAAAGACATCTTCATTTCTTCTTACCGTTCGTTTTATTGTTTAGTTTAATTATAAATGTACACTAATGGAAAAAATCACAACATCAAGAATGAGTTGTGCGACATAAATTAAAGTTGATAGTCGTGTTTCTACATCTGAAAGATGACTTCTGTTCAAATTTGAGCCAGTCCCGTAAGATTTTCGCTTGTAGCACCACTGTGAGAATGCATACCAGATTTGCTTTAAAAACTCGCTGTAACAGTCGTGAGCGTTAGTTACCTCTGGGTTGGACGTGGTGACTTGATACTAGCCAAGAACGCCTTTAAAGCGACAAAGACGCGACTATCAACAACTCACTGAATTTGAATGAGGTCGTGTGATAAGTCTATGGGAAGATGGATGTCGTATCTGCGATATGGCGCAAAGGGATGAACATCTTGTTCGGCGTAGGCTCTGGCCCTGCCTGGCATAGAGGCCACGTTATGGTTCCCTACAGCCCTACAATTTGCGAAATTGTTTGAAACTTATTATGCATGCATAAGAAACTTTAGATTTAAACGACCTAAAAAGGCCACTTTTCTGTATATACATTGCCTAGACACTTTAATGTGAATTCCTGTGAGAAGCCTGAATAACCAACTTTTACAGCGCAGCTAGTGGCTAGACGTACAGGAAGAGTGTTAATGAGATTCTGGAAGGTACCGATAGGGATGTGGAGCCATGCCGACTACAGTGCCTGACCAACTCCGTTACGTTTCTCGGGTGAGGATCCATGATACGTACAAACCGATCCAGGTGGTCCCACAGATTCTCGACTGGGTTTAAATCCGCGGAGTTCAGTGGCCATGGGAGTTCGGTACGCTCTTCCTGGTACGCTTCGAACCACGTACCTACACTGGGAGCATTGTGCCACGTTGCATTGTCGCACATTGCATTGCCACGAAATCATTCCCCAGACCATAACGCATCCTCCACCGGTCTTCACACTTCCGCATATTGTCGCTGGGTGTTTGTTTTCAGACGTTTCACTCCGCATACGCCAAACTCCATCTCTCCGACGGAGCATAAAACGTGGTTCATCGAAAATCGCCAGCTATCACCAATCAGTGGATATCCTGTTGCGATACTGGCGGCAGTCAGCACAGGGGCACGAACCAGGCGCCTGCTGCGGGAGCCCATACGCAGCAACGTTCGCAGAAAGTTCGTTGAGAAGACACTGTTGGTAGCCCCCTGGTACACCTGGGTAGTCAGTTGGTCGACAGTTGCACATAATCATTTCACATCTCCGTAGCCGTCGTTCGTCCCTTTCATCTATAGCCCGTGGTACATCACAGTTGCCATGGTGCCTGTTTTGGATAGCGCCATTTTGCCATGCTCGGTCTAATTTAACGGCAGCACTCGAAGAGTTTACAAACTTAGATGTTTCGGAAATGCTTCCATCGTTCACCCAAAAGCCAATGATCAAATCCTATTGGACATCAAATAAATCTCTCTGTTTCGGCATTACTATAACGACCGCAGTGTAAGCCGCATCCTCCTGACACGTTGTATTTACCCTTCACTGCTAGTGCTGCCACCTATCGCCTCTGAGTTGTTATTGTACGTTGACATCGAACGCAGACGATGGTGACAACGTGACTGGACCGTGTATTATACTGACAACTGTAAAAAAAAACTTTGGAATTATTTATTGAATGAACCTTGTACTTCTAAACTTTTCTTGTTGACACAAATGAAGTTTCTGTGTAGGTAAATTAGTTGACGTGTTTGTTGTGTTACATCAAATACAAATTAAACCCGTCACTAATCCTAAGCTTGATTTCAACATGAGAATGGTTTACTAAGGGTGATCCCGTTGGATTTGGAATGACTTTGCCTTTGTCTGACTTTCGAACTGACACGCCAGCCGCTTATAAGGGGCCTGCAGATTATTGTGGGTTCTTAAACACTGCGCAACACGGGATTTTCACATTAACAGGTGTTGCCAGAGGTGAAATAAATATTTTTAAAAAAAATTATAGAATCGTCGGGGGTTTGAACCTCCGACCTATGAATTGATGGTTTGACACTGGCGAGTGGCGTTGACCGTTAATTAAAAAACTCACTTTCTTTTGCGTTAGCACACCAATTTCTAGGTTCAGTTTTACGGACGAGAAGTATTCGTAAATCATCGCGTAATTTTGGAATTCATTTTATTCAATTCAATCAGTAAATTGTGATAAGTACGGATCTTGTCGTGGATTACATACACTGAAACTTACTTGCAAAAACTGTAGCTTGTATTTTCTAGGGGCCGATTGCATTGGGAAAGAAATAGGGTGTTTTAATGAAATTCTTACATGAAAATGTACATTATATCGAAAACATCATAAAATCACATAAGAGGGGACTGTTCGCATATTGTTAGAATGCAAATTTCGATAGTGACTGGTAAAAGCTAAATGGGCTAAAATGTTGTGTGCAAGTTCAAAATTCAGTTAAGCAATAGATTTCGTTTCCTTCCATAATAAGTTAGAGTGGACTCTCAAACACATTTTGAGAATAGCAGAAAATCTCTAGATAAGTCGAGAGGATGCCAGAATAGGGAAAGAGTATTCTTGCTAGTTAGCGCAGACGGGTAAGCCATTAGTTACAGAAAAATTCGGTTCAGACTAGCAGATCACACTTTTTGGCCGACTCAGGTGCTGGTCTTAGACGGATAAAACAAAACGCAAGACAAATGCGGGAATAATTAGGAAGGACAATCGGATGCTGATAGTTGAGCTAGCAGGAAACGCTCTGGCTACAAAAAGCAAACCACAGCATTATCTGTGATCTGGTCAGAATTGGAACAGCAAATGAGCACACAAATCTCCATTTAGTGGAGGTACTGTAGACCCATGACCAAACCAGCTTAACTGTACTACTCGTATAAAGAGAACAAACACAGAACTGAGCAGCTTCTTGGGACAGCTGCCAGATGTAATATTCGTGCTGCTACAGTGGACGATGTAGGAAGATGAGGATATATTTCTCATGGCCTACATTTGAATAGGAAAGATAAAGTAGCCGACCGGTTTCCATCAGCGTAAAAAGGATAGCCTCTTTCGTTACTGGAGTCGGATGACAAAACTTTTGTATGCAAAATTCAGAATGCAGACAGTGTTAAAATAAATAAAATCGATAGAAACTCTCAGTTCACATCATAGACTCTGATGGAAAACGGAAATCAACCTTTACATAAGAATATTAGGCTGAGGGTGTAAAGGTCTCAAATGGCTCTGAGTACTATGGGACTTAACAGCTATGGCCATCAGTCCCCTAGAACTTAGAACTACTTAAACCTAACTAACCTAAGGACAGCACACAACACCCAGTCATCACGAGGCAGAGAA
Organism: Schistocerca cancellata; assembly: GCF_023864275.1. Lineage (NCBI taxonomy): Eukaryota > Metazoa > Arthropoda > Insecta > Orthoptera > Acrididae > Schistocerca > Schistocerca cancellata. The sequence goes on from NC_064626.1 coordinate 962,449,357, forward strand.
AATCCCTAACCCGTAAAGGTCTCAGTAGTTGAACAGAAATTATTAGCCTTTGTCTGTCTGAGCATCGTGTGACCATAAGGATAAAAAATCTCAAAGTCGTTTAAATTATCTGCATATTCACGTAGATTTAATATAGTTAACATAGTATTTGTCATATTCGTTGAAAAATGAACATATATTCAAAAATAGTTTCCTTTAAGTGTTAAAGTATCTCAGTCATTATTTTCATTTTCTGATGCAAATTTTACCGTTCTGGGCCACAAATGTCGAATACATTATTCTTCAGGTAGGTACCGTTACAAAGAAAATAATTGCTATATATGCTTCACACGATTAAAATTTACAAAGCAGTGTGCTACTAATAGATATACATATATGCAAACCTAAAGTTTTTACCCCTGAGACCAAAAGAGAAATGTGTGAAGATTATAATGTAATTACCGAGAAATTTTCATGAAACATTTGATGCCTTATAATGCAATATGTCAAAAAAGAAGGGATTATCGAGCTGGGGTGCTTTTAATGTTAATTGTTACAGGAATTCGACAGCAGAAGAGATCTTTAGATACTAGCAGTCACTTCCATTTTTGTAGCAGTTATAGAGATCGTTGCTTGGGTAACTCGTAATAGGAGTCACCATATATTGCCTGTGTGTGTGTGTAAATGTAAATGAAGAATCTGTGTGTAGTGTAATTGTAACGTGTTCTATAAAACTGTCTTTTAAACAGATAATGATTAATTAATTTTAGCACAGATATTTTCACAATCCTTTAAACCATAAAAATGTCAACACAGACTTATTACACCCAACACTTCGGTGTGCTAAATAATTGATTATAATTATTTCTTTTATTGAAGTTATGTTATGGTGCAGTTACGCTATTGCACACCAAAGCAAAAACAACATATAACATTGTCTCTTTTTTTCTCAGGGGTAAATATTTTAGGGTTCGCATGTATGTATTTTTGGAAGTAGCGCAGTGGTTTGTTAATATTAATTGCATGAAAAATATTTAGTTATCATTTACTCTGTAATGGCGCCTACGTGACAAATAACGTACTCGAGATTTGTGGCCCAGTACGGTAAAATTTGCATCAGAAAATGAAAATAATCACTGAGATACTTTAACACTTTCCTAAATGCATAAACTGAATTAATTATCTCAGTAATATCTGGGCTAGAGTATCAGTAATTACCAAAAATAATTGTATCGATCGTAACTGAAGACAACAATAGGGTACGATCGTAACTAATACAACTTTTAATAACTCCAGGAAAGCACACAAGTCTTCTATAAGTAAAAGATGATTTCAATAGTAATAAATAACATTTTTATTCTGAAAACGATTTGGACGAATTAACAATTATTACACTTATTACATACCTCTCAATATGGAATGTAGGAAGAGTGCGTCTTGCTAGGTCAACGGCACTACTAGAGAAGGTACAATGTCTTCTCATTTCTCAGAGTCATAAAAATTAACATAGTATATATTGCCTTTTTTATCATTGCATATACAGATAATAAATCGTGTTTAATGTCATTGTCCTTTTCACTCAGTGCACTTCACATGAAAAATGTCAATGTTTTCCACATATTACACAAAAATTTATGTCTTTTCGTTAAGTAAATTCACAGAGAAAAATACGCCAGGAGACGGCACAACGGGTAACATACATCCAACATCCGGAAGGTATATAAGTACATGCCATTTTGTGGAAAATGTAATGTCAGCTCTGATGCACATTTAGCCACATACACAACTTAGGTGCAAGTGCAACTGAAAAATCACTCAAAGAAAAAAATGAGGATGATTAACAGAAAGCAATGGAAGATTTTGGATAAAGGTAAAAAATGTTGACTGGCATGATATTTACAATGAACCTAACGCCAGCTGTGAATTCAACATGTCTCCGAATAAGTTTGTATCCACATTTGAAAGCAATTTTCTCAACAAAAAAATTATTAAATACAATACTAGAAAATTTTTACAGAAATCGTGGAACACTGCACGCATCGGAATACCTTCAGAACAAAACTTTAAGAATCTGCAAGACACGCAAAATAAATAATGATACAGGAGTATTTTTATTTTATCAACGGTACTGTTGCATATTGAAAAATGTTGTAAAAATATCTAAGAGTCTACAAAAGAAGTCAGAGATTCACAGATCACTCAATAAAATAAAATCAATAATCAATCAAGGAACTTGTTCCTTTTTTGGTGCAAATTGACTTATCTTTTGAATACATTATGGGAGTGACAGTGATCAATATGTTACAAATATTTACTGTTAAAAGCAGTCTTGATCACAATTTATTTATTATGATGACCGGTTTCGACCACTGCTGTGGTCATATTCAGACCACTAAGTAGGAACCTCTTTCTGCTGGAGAATTCTGAATACGACCACAGCAGTGGTCGAAACCGGTCACCTTAATAAATAAATCGTGTTCAAGACTGTTTTTAATAGTAAAGACTTATTATCTTATTATCTTATCCTAGAAGGTGTACGCGTTAGGATCACGGAATTTACACCACGACCAAGATGTTCATGCCACTTCAACACAACAGAACAAGAAAATGACGCAATATATTACAGTTACAAGCACAGTTAAAATTGGGATATTCAGTTAGAACAGCCTCAGTAGCTACCGAAACAATAGTTTAAAATATATGCCTGTTAATATACTTATTCATTAAGTGGACTGTACTGGATTAACGGAAAATATCTAAAATTACTTTATTCACAGGAAAGACAATGAAAAGAACATCCACAATTAAGTTTGCTACATGATTTTGGAGTGGTTACATTGACACTTATGACGTTTAGATTCAAATCCAGTGTTCTTTTACCACTGAGTGGACAATATAAACAGTGAATAATCGGGACAATATTCGGTACGAAATTGTGCCTCACATTAATACCTGGCACACTTAAGTTACAAATCTAACACCCATTTTAAATACTAAATCGCGCTTTATACATTATAACACCGATTACATTGAAGTCACAAACGCCAGTTTTACAACCCCTCCATTGTGATACAATGTTAGTCAAATTTCAGTCAGACAAATGCCAAAAACAAAGAATACCGAGCATACTAAATCTGTTCCAAGTAAGTAACGATATGAATATTATTATATTTCTAATAGCTCCATTTATAGATAAAAAGGAATGAAATGTAACTATATTTTATGACTAGCGTGCTTTTTATGTCGCTGTAGGCAATTTTACTTTAGTTAACATGTGCGTCCGTACTGCTCATAATACGGAAATATGACATAACAACAATATGTTATTTGCTTAATCTGATATTTATTTGAATAGCAATGTATTTCAGGTCACAGAATCTGACAGTACACTATACAGCGGACACGTCACTAAATATTCCACAAAAGCATTATTTTCTAATTATTTCTGTTCACAAGGCAATGTCACTATTGCAGAAACCTTCACTATCGATACGTCTTACAAATTTATCGATCTTTGTCAGCCCCTAGCTTATAAAATTAGTTAGTAAAACGTGTAATGAATTTTATGTGCACACACCAGTTCATTACCAGGTGTTGTCCGGTTACTAATGTAGTTGAGGCTTGTACTAAGTAGGAAAAGTGGTGGGCTATTTCCAATAAACCCAACATTTTACACGTTACTCTGAATATCTGGTAAGATAAGGACTCAATGTCCCATCGACAACTGTCGTCCAATATCGACTACTTCTTCATGTCACCATTTTCAATACCCCATCGCTAGGTGTGCTAGGCATTACAGTTAGTAAGTGATAAATGTACCACATTTGGCGGATCGTGAGAATGCACTTTATTTTCTCCCAACACACAATTTTGGGTGTTTTTGGTGTCAGCTTGTACGGTGTTTTATTTAATTTACATGAAAAAATATCTGGCTATTGATTATTTACTGTAAAGTATTGAAAATAAATGAAACAGTTCAGAATAAATCTATTTGTAACCATTCCAATATCGGACTGTATGGAGCTTCATTCATTAAGCAGCCACCAGTAGAAAGATTTACCATACACTGTGCGACACACTGGAACGATGAAATCGGTACCTCTTATTACATACAGTTGGCTAACATTAAATAATGATCTTAAATATGGACACAAAGGGCCACCGTTAATTAAATACTAACGGCCACCGTTAATTAAATGCTAATAATTTACATTTAGGCTTCTCCCTAGATGAGTACAGAGCAGAAACTAAAAGTCGTCGACATGGAGTGTGAGTGCTGAGGTCTAGTGAAAAAGCGCTCACAAGCCGACCATTTCTCGCTCAGCTGAGAACAGAGGAAAGTACTCGTAAAAGTTAATGTACGGTAATGCAGCGAGAGTGTTGCTTTCAAGAGGTGTACTTTATGCTGCAGAGACTATTAGGCAAACATCACTTCTCGTTATTTAGAAAGGTTACACCAGAAGCACCCATGCAAACTACGTATTTATGATTTACATTTATTTTATTTCCTAAGTCGAAGTAACTTCTACGATTCTTATCTCTCTATCCGATAAAATTTTATTTCCCGGTCAAGATCAATAAAGTAAATGTTATCAGCTGTGAAGTATGCCCAAAATGTTACGAGTAAATTATGTCGAGAGAGATAAACAGCCCAAAACCTAACCAACAACTTACTGTGGGCAAACTGCCCGTACCACGAAGTGAAAAATTATCAGTGGTGCGCGATCCAGTAGCAAAGCAGATGTACATATTGATACGGATTTTTTAAGACTATCCACACATCTTCGACCTGTCAGATTTACGTGCCCTTATCTTTAAAACAGTTCCTAGTAAGCTGCGCTCCAGCATATGGTCTTTGATGATGAATTACTCTTAACACAAGAACGCTCTTGGAGAGGCTGGTTCATCCATAAATGAAGATCAACTATTCTGGTAAAATCGTAGCATACAGTTGAGGCCCAGTCTCCTCCAATTTCGTAGGCTTACATTCGTAAAACGAATCGTGCAAAGTAATAAGTGTGTCTATCAGAATTCGCGGAGCTGATGCAACCGTAACCACTTCAGATTAACATGAACTATTGCCATGAACAAAACAGTTACTCGTGTATGAATTTACGATTCTAAACTGACACAACAATGCTATACTGTGCGGCATATGACTTACGCTCCCCGCCACGCGGAACTTAAAATCACACCGACAGGGTGGTTTAGTATCTGCTGGCAATAAGTAACATGATATTCTCCAAGACTCAAAAGTAATCTTAGCCTGCCATCGCAACCAACAAATCATCAGCGACGATATAGTCACAGCTCCTAGATTTCAACCAGAAAGATAGGCTACATCGTCCCACTTACGGACCTGAGTTGGAGTGATTATCCATCGTCGTCTAAATCTTTGTAGATTGGCACAAATCACAATACACTTTCTCAACACCAACTAGATAAGAGCAGAAACGTAGCTCATTATCCCATACAGATGAAGCTATTGTTCATCACACGTCCGACCTGTTCCAACACTTGGCGTGTTCTGTCTGAACAATAGCTCTTCAGCCCCACTGCTGATCTTTCTGAGCTGCAGTGGCGTAAGACAACCCATTTTAGGAATTTTCATACTTTTTACATTATGATGGTGTAACTCGACAGTTCCAGGGCAAACACTATCAGAATGGTGTCTGAAATAACTGCTGCTGTCCAACTACATGATGGACTTAATCCCTTTCTATTTTGCACTGCCTTAAACTGTTCCACCAGGTCTTTGCTGAGTGAATGTCCACCCCTGAAAACTACGCCATATCTTTTTTTTTTTTTGGTCCTGCTAGTGTTCTTACGCTAGTCTTCCAGTCTTTCAGATTTCACACTCGGAACTCCCGCCGTCATGTCTCATGCTTTTCGTGCGTGCATTCTTTCTCCTTCACTGCAATGGCTTCGCATGGTCGCTGCGGGGTACTGTCAATTCTGACAATTACGCTCAATCACAGTTCAAATATATCGTGATCCCAAACTCGAATGACGATCAGGTTTTCACCGATCTCACTTTATTAAAACTTCACATCCATCTACATAGTTTGCCGTCTGCTTCCTCTTCTTAGTCATTATTGTAGGGCACAAATTTATTCAGTCTGAGACGTGTATCCGCAGGGAGATGACATACCGCGATGACATCTCATATTGTACAGATATTTGTGTGAAGTAAGTTGGTTATGAGTTACGAGAAAAGAAATCATTGGTATAGAAATTTTTTTTTTGTATTTTTTGTATTAGTAATATCTTATTTTATGTCGGTCATGCAGTAATCCCATAAGATTCCGTTCTGGGGTTGCTACAAAAGTAAATGAAAGGAAGCAAAATTCTTACAAAAATTGAATTCTAGCCTAACAAAAGCAAACTGTCATAAGCAGCCAACATCAAAGAATCAATTCTCTCACGAAAATTAGACGAACAATAGATGTAGCTTATTTTTAAACAATGAAAGCACTAATACAAATATGCATAGCTAATCAAATTGAAAGACCATTGTAAGAGGTATGCACTGCCTGCGATATGTAAACTATAAGAGACTCTGAGACCAAAGAGTCATTTCAATTTAAAGAATTTACTAATTTCTTCAATCCATGATCATTCCTATTGTTGCAAAAGAAAAATCAGTTGCTTCCTTTCATAAATGACAAATCTATCGGCCAGCATTGCACAGAGCTGTCCCGGAAAAATTTTACATAAGAGCAGATATATTCGCCGTTTTTATTGAGGTAAGAATTTTTCTTTTTCTATTCAGAATGATCTTACAGGGCCATGACGCAGAGCTGCTGTCGTCCAAATTCTACCAGGTTACTGAATTAATTTTTTTATTACGAGGTTTAGCAATTTTTATGTTTCGAGCTTACATTAAATGGGAAACAAATTTTGTGTGGAGGTTAAATGTGAATGAATTTCTGTAGGGAGGTTATAAATGGGAACCAATTTTGTTCTGAGGTTACACTAAAATTATAATCGCCATCCATAATAATTATTATGAATTACAATTTTTTTGTGGGGAGGTTACACTTGGCGACATCTGGCCAGGATCGTATTTCTTTGTGAATCTCTGAGAAGTAGTCATATATCTGCTCTTATTTACTTAAATGTAGTTTGCATCTGGCGCAACGCATTTACTAATTTGTCACTCTTTCTTTCACAGATCATCGGCAATTTATTGCTGTTTGTTGTAATTGTGTTTGTTCCATTTCGCTTTGTCTTTGTTTCATATTGTGGTTAATTTTGACTTGTGAAAAATGCCGCGAAAAACTGTTAACAGTACATCGAGATGTGCAAAGAGTGAAATAGCCGATTCGAATAATTTGACCGATAATACTAGCGACACTCAGTGTCTTAATGATAATCCTCCATTTACAGACAATCAGTGTGTACCGACCACTAGTAGTGATTTTGATCCTAATGATGAACAAACAAATTCAATGATGTCCACAGTAAATGTAACAATTGATGACGCGGCACGTTCTGTTACAATGAACGCTGCCCAGTTAGACACGCCTAATTTGCAAAATTTACCTAATGAACAGATAAATTTTTCTCACGAGGATGAACAATGTAGTCAAAATACGTTAGATTTATTTGATTCCGAGGTAGTGACCAACAGTGCACATCCAATTGGCGAATCTTTTCAATAATCAGAGAATGACCAAATGGTCACACAAAACGTGACAAATGCAGAAACACCATCACACAGCACAAAAAATAGAATCGCTAATTTTGGCTTGGATCAAGTTATGTCATTATTGCTACAAGTTACTGAATCGAATAAACAAATTAATGAAAACCTGAAACAGTCAAAGAAAGAACAAGACAACAATCACAAACAACTTAGTGAAAATCTCAAACAACAAATTAATGAAATTAATGAAAAACAAGATAACAATTCCAAACAGCTTAGTGATCAGATTACAGCCGTTGCCGTGCAATGTCATGATACTAAGGAACAATTACGTGAGGAAATTAAGGCTTGTGCTAAGAGCAGTAGTGAAGAAATTAGATCTATTGCTCAAGAATTAAGGAATACGCAAGCAGCTACAACGAAATTACTTAAAGATGAAATTAGTGCAGTCGCTAAGCAATGCTCTGAAAACGCAACACAGTTACGCGACGAGTTTAAATTAATGTCAGCAGAACTTTCACGTACACTGGATTTGCAAAGTAGACACGAAATTTGACCAACAGAACAGCCAAATTGACGAATGTTTTAATCACCACCTACAAAACAGTGAAACGCGTTACCGTAAATTTATACAGGAACAGAATAAAGTAAAGCGACAAGTCATGGAAACAATTACTGCACAGAGACAGGAAGATAAGCGTAAATTGTTTACGAAAGCAAAAACATACGTAGACAACAATATTGCTACAGTATCAGAGGAAATTAATACTATCAAACAGTTGAATTACATGATGAAATCTCTGACCTTAAAACAAAAACACACACATACACAGTAGACTTTCAGACAGTGACCGACAGACTTGAAAAGTTGGAACTAATACAGAACCCCGATGCCATCAAAGCAGAAGTTAACAAATTGAACGAAACCACACGTAAAATACAAAAACAAATTAATGCATGTGATAATAAAAACGATGATCAGGTAAAAGCACTGACTGAAAAATATGATGAATTGGCCAGTCGTGTAGACGTTATCGAAAGTAATAATGACACCAAATCAGACGATACTTCACCGATTTCGTTTAATCAAACACCCGAATTCCAAAATTTACAGCAGACAATCAGTGAGATAGATTCGTCCAATAATACATTTCGTAGAAAACTGGCAACTTTACAGCAAGAAGTGACAGAGATGAAAAATTTTTCAGCCTTTAACACATCACAGCATACGCCACTTTGCGAACATTTGTGAGCCTCACACAGCCAGTATAATTTAGGTAATTTACTGAGAGTACGTGAGTTAGATTCCGAGCAGTCACAGACAAATAGATTATCATACAATCCTTAACCTGTTCAGACATACAGAGACGATAATTTTGATTACAAGCACTTTCTATCCGTGAAAAAATTTAAGGTACTTAATAATGACAGAACACAGATTCACGCTTTGGACTGGATACGACAATTTGCTTTTGTATTTTTATCAGCTTGGCCTGTAACGCAGAAACTACCTTTGGACTGGATACAACACTTTGTTTTTGAACACAGAAACTAAAATTTATTTGCAGTGCGTAAAGACCTCAGGGGATTCATTACGCTTCGATGAATATGTGTCGTAGCGTGCACAGGGCCCCGAGCTGTAGTAGTGCTATTTCATCTTTGGTTTTCTGCACTGCTGCCTTCTCTTCTACTATCCTTTATATCTATCAAAACAGCTCTTCAACTATCGGCCTATCTATAATTATGAATTAGTAAAGAAACCTGATATGACAACTTTTACCGAAAATGACAATTTTCATTAAACACTCCAGAACTACCAGCGTAATTTAAATACAGACAAAATTGTAATCATCAGTATGTACAACATTTTGAGCAATCGTCAAAATTATCAGCAACAGGAACCACATTTTGGTAACAATAGAGTCTTTTTCCCAACAACAGCAACAAAACCAGCCGGTTTGCATACCTAACCAACAATGTAATGTGCAAGGTCAACCAAGCTTTAATGTTTCGCCGCCTACACGCATAGCGTCGGCTCCACCAAATAGTAACGCACCGCAACAAGGAAACCAGTACGTACAGAAAACACATCATTTCAATTCCTATCGCAAAGCGCCATATAGCAATGACTATCATGACAGACGTAAAAATAATGAGCACAATTTTCAGCGTACGTTTAACAAAAGTCGGTCTTATCAGCAGCAAAATCATCCGCAACAACATATCATCATGAATGAACCAGACAGTAGATATCATCCCCAACGTAATACGTCAGGAAGAAATAACAGAACATTACAAATACTGGAAATGCCACAGCATCCTCGCGAAAATAATAGCACGTCAGATAGAATTTGACTACATACAGTACAGGTTGCATCTTCCAGCAACGCAAGCAATACTTCAGATATGCAGAATCTTGTTCACGAAAATGTTATTACTTTTGACGACATCCGAGACACTCATTTGCAGGAAGAACCAGTTATTCAAAAAACCATTTCACACCCTGTCATTGAAGTAAAGATAGGATCATCTAAATTTTCAGCAGTAATCGATTCTGGATCACCTATGTCAGTTATAAATGAGGAAACTTTCAGCGAATGTAACAAAGAGAATACCTATCCTACGTTACCATTAGGCAAAACTAAAGTAAAAGGAGCAGTATCTGGTAAAGGAGTAGATGTAAAATTACAGACACATTTATCATTTTGTATTGCAGGTCATACATTTGACTCAAATTTTTGGATTGTTCCCTTATTGACAACATACGTTATTTTAGTTACGAATTTTCTGGTACAACACGACGCAATTATTGACTTTCAGAACTCTTATTTAATGTTAAAGGATGAAAATCTACAACTGGCTTTAGAATTTCAGCACTCTTTATCTGCAGAAGAACAAACAATTAATCGTACAGAGGTCATTTCCGCATCACGTAACATAGACTGTCATTCCACATTGTTCAGAGATACGTACGTACACAACTATAATACTCCAGACGAAGCTGACTATGACGTTATGCAAATGATTTCTGATAAAGTTAAACAGAGCAGTGCAAATACAGACGACGAACGCACGCAATTACGCAAAATTCTTTTACAGCAAGCTCCAGTTTTTGACAACGTCCCTGGTACTATGTCCGGTTTTATGTATGAATTTCAAGTTAAACAGCACGACACATTTAAAGCCAAACATTGTCCCATTCCGTATATTCACAGAGAATAAGTTAAGAAAGAATTGCAAGCTATGCTTGACCAAGGAATTATTGAACCGGCAGTTAGTCCGTACATAAACCCACTCCATATTGTTAAGACAAAGGATGGTTCACGTCGCCTCGTACTTGATTCGCGTCACATTATTGACATTATTATTAATGAAACAGATCGCCCACAGACACTAGAAGAACTTCTACAGAAATTTCATGGTACTGCTATTTATTCCACATTAGATTTGAAATCGGGATTTTGGCAAATTCAGCTCCATCCGAACTATAGAAAGTACACAGCTTTTCTCTGTTTTGGTGACTGTTACCAGTTTTGCAAATTACCGTTCGGTTTAACAATTTCTTCAGCAGCATTTATTCGCGGTTTGAATACTATACTTCCGACAGAACTTAAAGACAGAATCACAATGTATGTAGACGACATTCTTATTGCAGAAGCCAACTGGTCTGAACACAATCTGATTCTTGAACAACTGTTACGAACTTTTCGTGCACAAGGACTCACAGTTAATCTCAGTAAATCGCACTTTGGGAAAACTTCTATACAATTTCTTGGGCATGTAATTTCAGCAGAAGGCATTGCGCCTGATCCGGAAAAACTTCAAGCTTTACGTGATATTCCTACGACGAAGAAATAATTACGCAGCTTTTTGGGTTTAATGAACTTTTTTCGTAAATTTATTCATTACTCTGCTTTAGACATCCCTAGATTATGTCAATTGACGTGTAAAAACACTATTTGGTCCTGGGATAGCCAAGCACATTCTGAATTTGTGAATCTGAAAGAAGCTTTGTTGAATGCACCACTTTTATCACATCCAGATCTTACTAGAAATTTTTCCATTGCCACCAATAGTTCTAACACCGCTTTAGACATACACATTTTTCCGGAAATTGAAGAAGACGGTACTACAGTAATTAAAAACATCGCCTTTGCGAGTCGCATTCTGTCACCTGCTGAACGCAATTATTCTGTCACAGAACTTGAAACATTACGTGGTGTATGGGCATTTGCGAGATTTCGGCATTTTCTTTATGGAAGACACACTACCATTTACAAAGATCATAGAGCTATACAGTTTTTACTTTCCGCAAAATTTACACACGACAAGTTGGCAGATGGAAACTTTATTTACAGGTATTTAATTTTACAATTATTCACATTCCCGGTACAAAAAATATTGTAGCAGACGCACTATCCCGTTCTCTCAGCAACAATCAGCAAAACATCACAACCAGCTTCTGCAAAGCAAATTTCAGCGTTATGTATATTCAACAAGTTGCATTTGAAAATTTCATTTCATCGTCATTACGAGACATAGCACAAGAGCAGAGTAAAGACAATGTATGGAAAGAAATTAAACACCTTTGGCAAGATAGGAATAATGTTACCATTAGAAACCATTACACTGTACGCAATAATATTCTGTTTCGCCGCTCTCACTCTGACAGCAACATCTGGTTACTATGCATTTCCGACGAACTTGTTAACAAATTAATTTGGTATACTCATTTAAGTTACGCACATTACGGAGCCAGAAAATGTTTTCTTATACTGAAACAGAACTGTTACTTTGCCAACATGGAGAAACGTATTCGACGAGTTTTAGCGTCATGTAAAATCTGCCAGAAAGCTAACTCAGATACGACTTCACATATTCCTCCATTACATCCCATTGTACCTGTTAAATTGAGACACATGGCCGCTGTAGACATTTTTTATCCGATTCCCAGAACTAATAGAGGTTTTTGCTACATCTTTGTCTCTGTTGAACTCACTTCGAAATTTGTTACGTTCACTCCGTTACGCAAAGCTACTGCTAAATCTGTTTCGAATGCATTTGTAAAACATTTTTTATTCCATGTAGGGCATGCATTGAAAGTAATTTCCGACAATGGATCACAGTTTCGATCTGCTATATGGACACGTATGTTACGATTGGTTGGTTGGTTGTTTGGGGAAGACCAGACAGCGTGGTCATCGGTCTCATCGAATTAGGGAAGGATGGGGAAGGAAGTCGGCCGTGCCCTTTCAGAGGAACCATCCCGGCATTTGCCTGGAGTGATTTAGGGAAATCACGGAAAACCTAAATCAGGATGGCCGGACGCGGGATTGAACCGTCGTCCTCCGGAATGCGAGTCCAGTGTCGTATGTTACGAGCTAGAAACATTTCTCCGATCTATATATCCAGGTACCATGCTTCTTCGAACCCTTGTGAACGACTAATGAAAGAAATTGGTAAACTGTGTAGAATATACTGCCATAAAAAACATATTGATTGGGACACACACATACTCTCATTCCAGGATGTAATTAACTCCATACCAAATGAATCTACTATGCTATCTCCGACGGTTATAATGAAAAATGTTGAACCACCTAACAAAAGTAAAGAATTAATATCCTTTCCTACATCTCGTCGACTACACCATGAAATAATTGACATTGTGCTGAATAGCATCAAACGTGTCGCAGAGCGCCGGAGAAGACAGCAAAAACAGGTTTGTACACGCCGTGACTTTCTCATTGGACAGAAGATATTAGTACGTACACACTATCTATCCAACAGAGGAAAGAATAGATGTAGTAAATTTGAGCTTCTATACGCAGGTCCATATCGAATTCGCAGCATTCCTCACCCCAATGTAGTACACGTCGAAACTTTGAGAACCAGAAAAAGCAAAGGCAATCACTATGTCTCCAATATGAAACCCTTTATTGAATGAACATACTTTATGATTTATCACACTATAATGCCATTTTCTGATTTTTATATGACCAATGATGCAATTATATTTATGTGACTACTTACTGATGATTATTATATTTTTTCTTGGGAAGTGCCCGGCAAGGTAAGATTAATAGGGCGCTTTTCTTGTCGTTATATATCAGACAGTGCACATTTCCCATTTTTTCATGTATGTATAATTGTTTTCCTGTTTGTTTGTATGCACTATGAAATGTTTAAGATGTAACAAACACCAGTTGACTTTGACATTTTGCCTTATCATATCTTAACATCGTGACTATTTTACATTTTTGCTACTACATTATGATACTCTGTGTACATTTTTGCAGCTGAACACTGTCTATGTTTTTGACATATTACGTTTTCTGTCATGCTATGCTGTATGCTTAATTATATCACTAGAAACCAGTTTTTATTTAATGGGTATATGATTTAAATGCAAGACATTAATCATTGTTCATCATTTTCAGAAAGCAATAACGTGTAAAAGAAATAAATTAAACAAACCACAGTGGATTACTATGAAATGGGAATTTCACCTTCGGAATGAACGGAAGAAGATGCAATACCTCGTCATGAAGAGTAAATGGACCAGAATTAACAAGCATTAACAAGAATATACTATACACATCGAATGATAGCAGTCTTAACTAATTTTTTCTTTCAGAATACGAGGCGATTGATGCAGGCTGTCAGACAGAACTACACATCTTAGTTTTAGTGATGAAATATGCTAGAAATAAGAAACTCTATACTATGAATAGTTATATGGAGTAAATGGTAATATGAATAATGAAAGAATATCTTAATATGAATAATGAAGTTTTTCTCTGCAGGTGATGAAAGTAATGAAGTTATGGTAATATGAATAATGAAGTTTTTCTTTGCAGATGAGGATAATGATGAAGTTTATATATTTAATGTTAGTTAAGAAATGCTATGTAGTTACTTAGGTATTTGTTGCAGTTCGTTTTGACAATATGTCTTATGTCGCATGGTATAATGATTGAATGTTTTGGAAAGGACAGCTAGAGTACATACATATTGAGTACACATTTCATTACCTGTTAATTCGAAGTTCACTACTTTTCAGCATAATATATGTTTCTTCTTTCAGCTTAATAATCCATTTTGTATTTTTTCTAGGAGAAGCTATACATGAAATTAATGTGCTATAAGCAGTTAGTCATTAAACCTGTGCTAGTACCTGCATTTTTTTTTACCCATTTGTGTGTGTCATTCATGAATGTGATCACATATACTTTACTTGTTTCATAACCTTGCCACAGCTGACTCATGACGAATGACGTTACCTATCCTCATTTGTAGCAATAAGTCAAAAGCAAATATTTTCATGCCCCAGCAATTAATTATCGATCCCAAAGCAATGCATTGCTAGCACAAAGAAAAATGTACTACCAGTCCCAAATAATGCTACCAGTTTAAGAGAGTTCTGAGTAATACAGAATGATCTTTTCGAGCCACAGACCTTGAGTAATAGTTACAGTGTGTTACATTTTAAATATGTCCTATGTCACTTGAATGATGAGTTCTGAGTAATAGTGAATGATATTTTGTAATAATGCATACATGCTATGCCAATAATTTCTGTAAATAATATTTTTGTTATATTCTATAAATGCTATGCCAATAATTAAGTCTCATTTTGAATGATGACTGCTGATGGTTTGTCACTGGCCAAAGAGTGCCAATAATTATTTTAAATATGTCGTATGTCACTTGAATGATGAAAAATGTTTTGTAATATTCAATGCTCGCAATATGTTTAGTAACTGGCCAGTGAGTGCCAATAATTATTTTAATTACAATTTTTTTGTGAGGAGGTTACACCATGGCCAACGTTAGTGACTCTCTGATTGTTGTTTGATGTCTCATGTAGGTGTACAAAATATGTGCCAACAGGAAACATAGTGAACAACTGAAGTGCAACAGCTCGAACAGCTAAAACCGAATATATCTGGGTTTTTTTTTTTCAAAGAAAATTCCGCACTGGCTGTATGAAGGATTTTTATTAAATCTGCGACCGGTTTCGCACCACGTATTGGTGCATCCTCAGGCAATCTGTACAAAAAATAATATAATAAGAGCTCATATAAATTATTCCATCCCCCAATTCTGAGGTGTAAATCAAACGTTTGAATAGCCAGTTTTTTGAATGAAACTACAAAGTACTCACATACGCTATTTGTAACATAGTAACGTTGATGTCGACGGCTCAGCGTAATGAAGTGGCTATAGGGGTACACAAAATAGTACAGAATTACTCTAAGAGCTTAGGTCATCCTAGTCCTAGTTCTCTTATAGGGTCTGAGGAGAATATTACAGTACGTAAGATCAATGAAAAGCTCCGGCATAATGGTTCGTTTATAGTGTAAGCGGATAAGTCTAAATCGGTTGTAGTTATTTCGGAGGAACAGTACGTTGAAAAAGTCGAGCATTTTATTGACACCAACCACATCGATAAAAGTAGGTATGACCTAACTACTAAATACGTAGCGATATTAAAAAGCTGACTAGGAATACAAGCATATTTCTCAGACTGTTTAATAAAGGGTCAATTATTCCGATGAACCTATCGGCTCCTAGACTTCGTGGTGTAATAAAGCTCCACAAGGAACGTTTGCCTATCCGGCCCATCATTAACTCCAGGAATGGCAAAGGTGTTCAACTTGAGAAACATTTGGCTGAATATTTGAATAGGAACTTCAAACATCCGGTAAATTTCAGTATCTCAAATAGAGAGGATTTAATTAGCAGGCTTTTAGCCTTGACAATCCCAAAGGGTACGCAAGCATCCCAACCGATCTGCTCCACGAAATAATTAGTGAAAATTTAAAGAAAAATAGTGGCAGACCTTTAGAATAGATAGAAGAGGTACTGCAGCTTCTCAGATTGGTATTAGGTTATAACTATTTTAAATGTGAGGATAGAACATACATCCAAAAACAGGGCTTGGCAATGGGATCTCCACTTTCTTATTGCCTTGCCAACATTTTTATGACGTTTTTTGAGCATAATTTGATGGTCGGCATAAGCAGTACTCTGAAAGGATAATTTTTTGGGCTAGGTACGTGGATGATATAATTTTACCGTATAACGATTCTTTCCAGGATTGTAACGCTTTCCTAGGTGAACTAAACAAAATACACGAGAGGACTCAATTTATTATGGAACGGAGGATTAATGGCAACCTCCCCTCTTAAATCTATTAGTCAAAATCAAGGGGAACTCGGTTAATTTTGTTATTTTCAGAAAGCGCACCACTTCTGACGTCGCGATACATAGATCGTCTAACATCCTTAGCAATTCAAAAAGGCCACATTCAGGGCGTTACTACACTGGATGCATACGGTCCCATTATCTCAAGAAGCCAGGGATCGGGAAATTAAAGTAATACAGTTTATCGCCTTTTCGAATGGATACGCCGCGGATTTTGTTGGAAAGATTAAAAGGGGTGTATTACGAAAGATAAACATGAAACATAACACTGCCCGCACCCCACTCACACCCGGGAAATTCACGTCCCTACAGCCAGAAAATAGCGGATTAGCTTTTGGGCGTAAATTGCCCAGGCTACTTCCTATGGTAACATTTCAAGCAGAATCGGCAAATGCTTAATTTCTAAGGGAATAAACCAGGCTTTTTATATTCCTAAAGACAATGGACAGAAGTTCAGGCACAAGGCGACTGCAATATGGAATAGTTTCAAGTCGTCGGGGGTATATAGTATCGCCTGTGATTATTGTGATGCGGAGTACATAGGCAAGACAGGAAGAAGTTTTGAGACACGCTTTAATGAGCACATCAGTGACCCAGACTCAAAATCGGCTGTAGGTGCGCATTTGCGGGAAACGGGTCACCATATCACCGGTATCCAGAACAACATGCGGGTGTTACACTTGAAAAGTAAGGGCAACACCCTTAATGTTTAGGAAGAGGTTGAAATCTTCAGATTTCTAAAGAAATCCCCTCGCTCCTCACTTCATGCCCAGACCGATCTGAGGCATAAGGGTTTTTTAGAAAATTTTGGTTACTTAAACAGGTAGCCTTACCCCTATAGCTTACTTGTTAGTAGGTTCTGTACAATCTATTTTTAGGCATACTCCGGAACTTATGCATCCAGAACCACATTTATTGTTCTTATAGGTTTAACTAACTGCCCATTTTTATATTGGCCACCTAGTATGGTATTAGACTTATTTTTTTAAAGAAAAAGGACATAAGGAATTGCTTATCAAATGTTCAGCACCCCCCACTCTCCACACCTTGTACACGACATCCGGTCTCTGGCGATTCTAGCGGCACTGCGTGATCGCTTTCCGCGTTCGGCCAGTCAGTCAGGCCGTGTCCGCTGCTGTGCGGTTCCTCTCAACTTCCACGGTATGTTCTGATATGTTCACATGGCCCTATTTCCGGTGTTTGTTCGTGTTAATATTCCGCTCTTCGTCGTTCGTGTTTAGGGGAGTTTTATCAGCATCGTATTTTACTTTTACTTTCTAGGTCATTGCCTCTCCCATCATTTAAAAAATTTAGAATTTTTTTTTTTAATTTTAATTACCGCTTTCACCAGATGCGGCATATTGAACGTGAATGGTGGGGAGTGCTACAGCGCAATGTTCAACGTCACTATGTTATAAATAGCGTATGTGAGTACTTTCTTGTTTCATTCAAAAACTGGTTATTCAAAAGTTTAATTTACACCTCAGAATTGGGGATAGAATAGTTTGTATGAGCTCTTACTATATTATTTTTTGTACAGATTGCCTGAGGATGCACCGATAAGTGGTGCGAAACTGGTCGCAGATTTAATAAAAATCATTCATACAGTCAGTGCGGAATTTTCTTTGAAAAAATGTCGAGGTTTGGCTGTGGTTGCCCGCTCTATAAAACAACATGTTACGAATATAGCTTGTTTTCAAATAACGAAATATCTGTTACACCATTCGTCAAGGCTACTTTTCTACGAAGCACTGTACTCGTATGCAATCGATGATAGAACGTTAGTGGGTCTAAACATTACAGAAGTGCAAGTTACTGAACAAACCATACCGTGTACCTAGACAATTATGATTAGCAGGTTAACAGGGCTCATAAATGATATATTATCCAGAAATAGTTACCTTTTACTTAAAACAGTATACATTATTACAAGCTGCACCTAAAGGTCAGAAATATTGCATCGTTCTTGCCTTTATTCCCCATCGAAGAGTAAATGTGGAGAGTCATTGAAGTACGCAAAATACAATGGAATGGACCAACTGGCACACATGGCGAAGACCACGTGTGGATATGCTTCATCATTTTCGTGTTTTTGCACTGAAGTAATCCAATATGAAAAGCTACAGTGATCACACTATATAGATCAATGGCACGAGCTGTCCCACTCTGTTGTGACGTACGCTGTGACAAAATGTATGGGACAACGATATGCACATATACAGAGGGCGGTAGTATCGCACATACATGGTATAAAAGGCTAGTGCACTGGCGGAGCTGTCATTTGTACACAGGTGGTTCATGTGGAAAGGTACCCAGCGTGGTTAAGGCCCAACGATAGGAATTAACAGACTTAGAACACGGAATGCTAGTTGGAACTACACGCGTGGAACATCTGATTACGGGAATCGATAGGGAATTCTGTATTCCGAGATCCACAGTGTCAAGATTGTGTCGAGAATACTAATTTTCTGCCACTACTTGTCGCTATGAACAATGCAATAGCCAATGGCCTTCACTTAACGACCGAGAGCAGCGTCGCTTGCGTAGAGCCATCAGTGCTAACAAAAAAGTAACAACTCTTGAAATAACCGCAAGAATCAATGTGGGACGTACGACGAACCTGTAGGCTAGGACCGCGGTGCGAAATTTAGCGTTAATGGGTTATGGTAGTAGACAACCGACGATAGTGCCTTTGCTAAGTGCACGATGTCCCCTCCAGTGCCTCTTCTTGGCTTGTTACCACATCGGTTGGATCCTAGAGGTATGGAAAACCATGTCCTGGTTAGGTAATGTCCATATACCTGCTTGTAAGAGCTGATACTAGGGTTTTGAGTGTGATGTTTACCCCACGAAGCCATGGACCCAAGTTGTCAACAAGGCACTGTGCAAACTGGTGGTGGCTCCATACTACTATGGGCTGTGTTTACATGGAACGGACTGGGTGCTCTGGTCCAACTGCACCAATTTCTGACTGGAAACAGTTATGTTCGGCTACTTGGAGACCATCTGCAGTCATTCATGGATGTCATGTCACCGTGTCAAAATTATTCGCGACTGGTTTGAAGAACGTTCTGGACAATTCGAATGAATGGTTTGGCTACCCAGATCGCCCGATATGAATCCTATCGGCAATTTACGGGAAATAATCGAGAGGTCATTTCGTGTACAAATCCTGCACCGGCAACACTATGGAAATTATGGATCATTATAGAGGCAGTATGGCTCAATATTTCTGCAAGGAATTTCCAACGACTTGCTGAGTTCATGCTACGACGAGCTGCTGTAATACGGCAGGCAGAAGAAGGTCCGAAACGATATTAGGTGGTATCCCATGACTTCTGTCACCTCAGTGTAATCATTTCATTGAATGTCCTCACTTGCACATTAACAACTGCTAAGTGAAGAAAGTACAAAAGCATACCAGCTTTTACTTTGGGAAATAAGACCTCCGTATATTAATGTAAATTTATTCAAGCAAATATTTAGTTTCTTGCCGAGCAATAAATTTGTGACCATTGTGAATCTAAAGGTCATAATTGTATGTTGCATGGTATTGTTTCACGAGGGATTTATCTTTGTGTAATCTTTACAATCGATAACTCAATCTTCGACTGTACACAAATGGAAAGCTTTAGAGGTAAATGATATTGATGGGTGGTAGAACAGACACATCTACACATTTTGAAGTCATTTATATTCGGTTTAGCCGTTCCAAATGGGGTTCTTGCCTTGTAAGCTTAAATTTATTAACATTTTGTGACGTTTGAGGCTTTCTAAACGGTTGTGTTGCAAATACCCTTCAAGAGTTTGCTCCAGACAACACTCCACAAGTCTCACAAAATGTCTTCGGAAGAACTGTTCGACATCTGCAGTTGGTGGATTTTGTTGTTTTCATTACTGCATATGAAGATGTTGAACAGTTTATTAGATAAAATACTGTGGGACTCGCACAACGTTATCCGAGGACAAATCTAAGAAGTGTATTTGTATAAAAATTTTACTGATGCCACAGATGTAGGCACTACTGACCACTGCCCAGAAAGTCATAAAATTGTAAATGTACACAAACCATCACTTTTTCAGATTTGTTACTGTTTTCTGAATCCCCATTCAACTCTTCAACTTTTTCAATAGTCTTTAATGTGTGGTCGAATGGTATGTTGCACATCGTAAGGTGAATTTTAGAGGGGTAAAGCTTGACACTAGTGTTGAAGATGTGGATCTGTCCTCTGCGACGGAACGATGAAACCCCTCTTGAAAATGGACAGAACAGAATGTACAATAGACAGAACAATTACTTACTTCAGCGAGATCTTCATTTTGGTGTCAGATATACAGCTCTATATCGAAGGGAGCTGTGGTACATGTAGTGAGACGTAACAGTTAGCGTTATGGCTGACGTGCGGCGGGGCGCTAGTCCAAACGCAACCCTGCAACAGGTATTTGTCGTTTAATATTTATGATCACTAAAACGTTCTTGAAATTCCTGATCTTCATAATGCTTGAATATTAAGGAATATTCGATGTCTGCTTATACTGTTGTACTTTCCGTCCATGGCTTGAGTGGTTGGTGACAGTAACAGACTTTCTTGTACTTCATTTACGATCCTGACTTTGGATTAGGACTTGATTATAGTTTTGAAACGATATTGTTTGTTCGAGACGCAGGATAGTTCAGAAGACTTACGAGGGCGTGTTGAAAAGTAAGTTATGTGAAAACTCTTAAAGTTTTTTAGGTAAACCTAACGTTATCAAACTCGATAACACCATGCCGTTACTCACGATGTAATTGTGTTACGCACCACACGCAACAATTGGAAACCTCCAACTGTCGAGGGCTGCAAATATGTAGACATGAAGAATAAAGATGTAGAATGTTAACAACATTTGTTTTATTTAAAAAAACAGTAAGAGTTTTCATATAAAAAAAATCAGAGGCATTGCTTTTAACCACGCCCTCGTACATCATCTTGGCTCCAATTACGTAACTTAAAAGCTGTAGTATACGCGGACAGGAACCGGAATACAAGCTATGCATCATTCCTAAGATCCGTATATTCATTTGGCATCTCTCAGTGTTTTTCTGAAACGATAAGATCCGACTAAATGGCTGGAAGATGCGATAGAATCGCCAAAAACAGGTGGGATGACACAATGTATTTTGCAGATGCGTACCTTTACTTGGAAGGTACAGGCGAGGAGGGGTTCGAGAACAAAGAAGAGGATCTCATTAGCTTGGACAAATTCTAGGTCGATTTTAAGAATACGTTTGGCTTCAACCAGCAGCAAGTCCACTTAGCGGAAGTACAACTCAAGAACAGCACCCAACGTCATGGCGATACAATAGATTCGCACTTACAGAATTCTTTGCCTATGCCAGATCGTGAATACGAATATGACAGGAGCCGACAGAATGTCACACTTGGTAAAAGGAGTCGCAGAATACATGGACCAAGTTCTTCTAGTAATGGATGTTGCAACTATAGAAGAATTCATCAAGTGGTACCAGCATATCGAGGAAATGGAACAAAAAAAAAAAAGAAAGAAAGGGCCGGAAGGGAGTAGCATGACTAACTGCCAAATGTGGTCTCTGTGGCAGTTGTGGGAGACCACTATGAGCTCGCTTCTCTCATACGCTAGATAGTAAAAACAGAGATCCAGCACTGCATAACAGCTAGAACTGTCAAACGGAATCAGCCACGAAGTTTGACTACACGTTCCAGGAGAAAATACAGCACATCGAAGAATAGGTGTACGGATCTTTGTCACCAATCTCCACCATCATCGAACGCACTATGAAGAATACCTCCGATTTACGTCCGTCCTCTAACTACAACCCAGCATCCGACTAACGCAGATACCTTGAACTCCTTCATCGAGTACGATGCTCCGCAGTAGATATAACTGGCATTTGGAGAATAGAGAACAACACGCCGATATGTTTGAATTGTGGACACCCAGGAAACGTTGTGCGCTACGGCAGAGGATGAAGATGATTTTCAACGACTATTTTGACGCAAGGCGTCAACAATCACAATAGTTCAATTCGTGTCAGTCAAATGCAGACGATTATGGTGGACCTGTGAGATGAAGCCCACCGCCTTATCCTGAACGACGTCACTCTCCAACAGGCCACAGCCGTTCTTCATCGCGTACAGAGGTACCAGCCGCTCGCGTAGCCGTCGACTTCGGGAATATTCACCGATCATATACGGAAGTAAGGCCGCTACATATGCATATATTTCGTAGAATATAATCACCAAGATGTTAGGAAACTTCATTGACGTCATTATCTAAGGCCAACCATTCCACGCACTAGGCGACCCAGAGATTTTCTTTTCTGTAACGTAGGATGGGTATTGTCTTCAGCTAAAGAAGACTATGTTCCTTGACATGAAACCGACAATGCTGAAAGTCGCAAATGGTAAATACTTCCAGCCTATATGAGCATGTTCTGCATGAATAACTCTCAATAACAGAACACAGGTCTTCGAATTCGTCGATTGAACAGAATGTAGTCATAATGGTATTCTTGGATGGGGCTTCTTACAAGCATGGACTGTGGAAGAACAAATCTGCAGACTGACGTAAGTACTCCAACAAACACACATAATAAAGATTGCTGCGGACAGTCGTTTGCCATTGAAGACGTTGTTATCCCGAAATGGGATGCTTGTCGAATGCAGAAAAACTGGGCTCACCAAACAAATCCAGTGACGATCAGAAGCATTGCAGGTAGTCATAGAGAACTTAGGATCATGAGCATCCACAACTCATACTTAAAGTTATGTGCGTACGGGACAGTCGAACCAATCCAGTAATGGTAGCTTAATGTCATCGAATAAGAACCGTGCTCCGTTATCCCAACAGACATCGCAGGGCAAGACGCTTCTATCAAATGGCTCTGAGCACTATGGGACTCAACATCTTAGGTCATAAGTCCCCTAGAACTTATAACTACTTAAACCTAAGGACATCACACACACCCATGCCCGAGGCAGGATTCGAACCTGCGACCGTAGCAGTCCCGCGGCTCCGGACTGCAGCGCCAGAACCGCACGGCCACCAGGCCGGCACGCTTCTATCGAACTGTCATTAGGATCTGGCGAGACCGAAGAACAACGTCGAGTAATTTTAAACCTGCGTTGGAGTAAAGACAGATCAAGCCGCCCACGTTGAAACACCATATGACCAATCAGTCAGTGCTCGTACGGAGAGTCGCCGGCTGTATGATGGATAATCCGGGAGGAAGCGAAGAAGACGCTGCGAGATGACATGGAGGATGGCACAAAGGCGTCGACTACCGACAGCTATACAGTATCACGAAGAAAGATATCTGCTGCTGCGAGTTAATGAAACGCCATACTGACTGAAAGGAGCAAAAGCACTTGTCAACTATGGTCATACAGAGATGTTACTGGCAAATCGAGATTGACGAAGTTGACCGCGAAAGACTTCTTTCATAATTCCTGACGGCATCAGAATTTAAAGTTATGCCGTTTGCACTTTGTAACTATCCAGCCACCTTCGAACAATCTGCTTCACCTTGCTACGTGGACTGCAGTGTCGTGTTGTGCAGTCCAGACGGGCGCTGTAGTTGTTGGTTCCACGCTACCACGCGTGTATTTGACGTGATGTGATCCTCTATGTCTGACTGGCCTGATCGTCACACATTTCTCTTCCCATAATTGCTTGGTGGCATCTGAAGGCGAAGATTTAGGTTTCGAAACCGGTCGTACAATATATAAATCGCTAGCAACTGAAGCGGATCTTTATTACATAAATATGTTCCTCAGATGCAGATGTTTCCCTGATCAAGTAGTTTGTACATACAAGATGCTTAATATTAGGAATCGAAAAACCACATGCTTTCAATTCGCAAAAAATAAAATAAAAAGCAAAAATAAAATAAAAATAAAGTGCAACAGTCAAAATTAATAATCTTACTGACCATTCCAACACTGTTAATTTCAGAACACTATTTCAGGCTGGTGATGTATCATAATGCCATGTTTAACGCCATACCCATCTTTGGACGAAGTGTATGAGTTGCAGGTCTGCAATGATGCGAGCGAGTGATGAGCGTATCTAACAAAGACGGCTTGTGGTTAGGTCTTGTCATAGTAATCAACATAATGAAGACCTTAGTCTTACAGTTATGTCGACTAGGCAATCTCTAAAAGTTACAAACTGGATCATAACCTAATAATTAGGCTATGATGCAGTTGTAACTCTTGGTGATTGCCTAGTCGACGTAACTGCAAGGTTGAGGTCTTCATTATGTTGGTTACCATGACAAGACCTTACCAGAAACTCTAAGATCACAGACAAAAGCAGTCATGAGTGACTGGCAGCTTGAGCTGGGTGCATATAATACAGCGACGAGAGTGGAGGAAGACAATAACACTATCACTTTAGTTCAAGTCATGGCGTGGTTCATTACCTCAGTACGCCAGGCCAGCACCTGACAATAATCCTTTAAACTAAGGAATCGTGTGGGATACGACGCCCTTTCAGCAAAAAACTTAACTTCAACTCATTTCAGTTTTTACTTGTGTACACTCTGTCACTCCTGATTGAAATCATATTCAACATTTTCTGTGGGTAGTTAACAGGGACAGTAGCTGCTGGATAGAAGCCCAGGTCGGCTACAAAAATTTTTGCCGCGTAATTTCATTTTCACACTTGCTAACTGATACAAGCCAAACATTAGACATTTCATGTCTCTTTATGCCTAGGCAGCAATGACGGTCCATACTCGGGCAGCCTCGAACGCCTTAGTTATTTAGCGTTGGCTGTCGTGCTGAGTTTAAATCCGCACACAGAACGAAATAGTTTGTTACGCCATTCAAAATTTTAGCATCTGCTCAACTACATACTCATGAATATATTGGATATTTAATGTCACTTTGTGCTACATAGGTGACTTCGAACTGCACATGGATCCACGAGCCATCACGAGTGTAGCAAAATTACTGGTGATACGCTTTTGATGTTGAGTTTGCTGTGGAGTACCTGACAGTGTTATTCGCTGTTTTCTGATCGGTTAGTTCATTATAAGTTCTTGAAAAACCACTGGCCAAGCAAAAGACGGTTAATAGATGGTTGAAAAACATTTTAGAAAGAAAGTATTCTTCGAACTGCGAAAGTCCAGATATTTTCGTAAAATCTCTTATTTACAAAAATATTTGCTTTTGAGTATAGATTGTTGAAGGATTTATATGAAAGACTACATCTGTTACTCGTCTCAGATAATAATGTTAGAGGTAACATTATTCTAATAAATTTTAATTTACTAGTATTAAGGATTCTCTCTCTAGTAACGTGTACCCTGATATTTGCAGCATCGTGCTATTAGTTAACGTATAGACTGATTTCCATACAACGTAGTGTTCTATACTACTTTGTATGGAATCAGTCTACAAGTAAACAATTTGTAACCATTCTGTATAGTCAAACGATTGTACCGAATAGGGATTAGAGGTATTGCAAGAACTTTACGTTATGCGAGCTGCGTACAAACCAGACGGAAATAAATTCAGGTTGGTCGGATACTTCTGACCCTTGTATTACTTATTTATTATGTTAGGCTAAACATGATATTTAAGAACTTAATTTCTCCAACGATGGATTTTTCAAACCGTGCCACTTTGTGCATTGATAAAATGGATATAGCTAAAGCTTAAAACTCTTTCTAATTGTAATAACTAAGCCTACTATTTGTATTATATAGATGTTTTTCCCTTGCACGACTTGCTTAAGAGGTTTTTTTCAACTTAACTTCACAGTAATGTTGCTAAAGGCTTCACATATATTTAATACGGTGTGATCATACCCACCATAAGGTGACATGATTCAGTCGTCTATTTCATACTATTGTAATTTAGAGTGTATTCATTCGTATAAAAGGAAGTTGCAGAGTACATAGGGAGGGAGGGGGGAGGTAGTCGGTCAGGCATGCATGGAACCTTTCAGCAGAAAGGGTGGTAAGCCCTTCTTGGCAGCAAGCATCCCGCCCATCATAAATACAAGTGACTGGAAGTGAGTTCAGCTAGGAAACAAAGGAATTAATGACATTAGCTGCCAGTGGACATTGATTTATATCGATGGGAAAAGCTGAAAATTTGTGCTGGATTTGGATTCGAACCCGGGTCTGCTTCTCGCTTGACACATACTCTGCCCAGCAAGCCGTCTGGACACAGAGGTCATCGCAACTGCGCGGACTGCTCTAGCACCATTCCCGTCAGACCCAAATTCTCGATTTATCCACACATTGAAAGTAGTCTACTGGGGTACACTTATATGTGGTACCCGAATATTGTAATGATACTAACGTAAACTAAAACGAAACTATTACACTATAAACGATGTATGTCTCTGATGGGCTCTAATAAAGCAGATCGCTGACTTTGCACGACCACAGAGCCAGAGCTTCTGCTTCTGGTCTGAGATTGTAATGTTTTATGTAATTGTGACAAGAAAAGATTACTTGATTGATATTACAAAGAACCCCTACGAGTACATGTATTATTGGAAATATAAATGTGGAAGCAGAAGTCTTCTCACAGTAAAGGCAAAGGTGTTAATTTTTTATTACTTTCCTTTTGCCATCGTTTTATTGTAAAGAAGCTGGTTGATAATTAGTAACAGTGAGTTCTATGTTGAGTAGCCCAAAAATGTACGTAAATTGATTTTATGTATAGGCTAGTTAGATATCTACGTTTTGTAATGCTTCTAAGATTTGTTAGCACAGGTATGCGTAATTTGATGATTTGTCTATATGCTTTTTGTGACTTTAGATAATACTTGCTGCACAAATCTCATAGTTTGTGACTAAGTCAGCAAAGAAAGGTTTTCATTCAGTAAAAAAGGATATAATGTTTCTGAGTAATTTAATTTCAATTGTCAGACGTTTTGAAATGCCAAACTTAACTTCGAATACAACTTCACCGTTGGTGCTTCAGAGACAACACGTATTTATTTGTTACGTGCACAGGGACCAAAGTTACCAGTTTTGAAAAGGGGCGGAGGATTCAGTACCTAAGGAGTTGAATGTATTTTGCAGTGACTGTATTTGTTTATTGGTATTGCGAGTTGCATTGCCCATTCTGTTCGTATAAAGTTTTGCTAACAATAACACAGAGTAAGCACACCACTTGCTGTTACACAACATGATAACTCCAGTTATGTATGCATTCTCAGTCCAGGTATCCAATTTAGTATTTCAATAAATTTTTTAAAAGTTAGCTACAACACTACTCACTTAGTGCCCCTAACCCATTCTCCTAATTAGTCGCGGCATTTCTCTGATTATTGTAAGATTTGGAGACTGGTGTGCGTCTGCACAGAAGTGATCATTCGCCATCTTCAGCTGCTGGACCAAAATTGTGACAGTTCTCTCAGACATGTCGAAAAGAAGAGACACTACATGTATAATTAACGCAATGCTGGCCAGTGACACCTTCAAAGCAAACGTGCGCCACTCTCGAACTTTTACAGGAATTGGCGAAACGCCGCGAGTAATGAGGATAGCTGGCAGGGGCACTACGTCAGTTGTGTTTGGATAAGTTGAGAACACCGCGAGTAATGAGAATAGTGGCCAGGGGCACTACGTCAGTAGAGTGTAGGTAAGTTGAGAACTCCACGAGTAATGGGGATAGTGGGCAGGGGCCCTACATAAGCAGTCTGTGGTAAAATTTAAATATATTTTCTAAATTGTTTCTCGCATAATGTGAAGTGTTTGACACATTAACTGACTTGTAAAGCAATGAGAAGTTTAAAGCTATTGCTGCGCCACGAGCAATTACAGGCATGGATTTGAGGAATTCTTGTAAATTTCGCGCAGCTGTGGTATCGGATGGCAGGCGCTGTAGATATTTAGCGAACGATTCTGGGAGGCAGATTTACGACACAGCTCCCAGGTGAGAAGACATGGCCATTCAGGCACTCTGTTTACAAGTGTGAAGTAATCAGAGCAGCACAGAGCACTGGCTTGCTTGGAAGAACCAATACGTTCCAGCTACAACAGCGCCTAGTGACATGAACGTAGGGGCCAAAGCGGGCTGAGCAAATCTGACGTCGTAATTATTAAAGAGCACTCCATGCGTCCCCTCCAGAGGAACTGAGCCATGGTGGAGTTGCTGGCAACGCCATTTGAATTTCTGGCGACACTAGCTCGATCTGCTGTGTGATATCCCTCTGATTGGAGGCCACTAAAATCCTTGATCGAGGTTACTGATGGGGGACAGGGCGTGTTGTGGTGTGGCGAGTGGCAACGTAGTGTGGAGGACAGTGTGAGAGGTCCGCATGACGAATAAAGTGAGCATTTGCACAAGTTTCTTGGGCTCAGAGTCCGGCGAGTGATTGGATATTGTAGCGGCACCACCGTTTAGGATAGGGAAAGTTAGTTTTGTGCAATATTCTGAGCACAAGTTCCAGCCGGGTGCGGGCCAGATTGCAGTGCGTTACGCATACCAACAGTTGCGACGTAAAATAGAGGCCACAGGGAAATCAAATTGCTGAAAGAGTACAGGTAGTGGTTTTGCATGTCGCGAACCACAGGCAGAAGGGGCCCACTGGCCAACCTAGCCAACCTAGCGTGTTATGATTACGTGACATAAAGCGGCACATATGGCAAAACAGAGGCGCACAGCCGCTTATAAATAGGTGTGGGTTTCTAGCGAAATTCATTCAAGTGTGGCAGCTCTCCTGGACGGCGTGGCGTGTCACACCATCAGCTACACACAGCAGCAGATGGAGCGCCAACTTTCCAGTACACAGCGGGTCGCTGGTTCGACCCCCTGAGGTCGATGCGGGGTCCGTAGCTAGCCAGCGGCGGGCCACTTCACGGCTCGCTACCTTGAGCAGGCGTCCTGGCTTCCAACACACGCCGGAGGCATCCCGGGGCGAGGGCCGCAGATTCGGACGCCGGATCGCGGGTGATTGTTGACGCCACGTCTTAAGTCATGCCAGCGAGGGAACACGGCATGGACCATCTTGCAGTTGTCAGTGGGCTGCTCGGCGGCTCCTCAGAACGGCGCTGAGGCAACGAGGATCGGTATAGCTGAGTCGGCATCCTGACACCATCAGAACTCTGTGGCTGGCGAAGGCTGGCTCGACACAGCATTGCATTGCACAAGCCACTGTGGTGCTTCCTCAACTTTGCGGGGCCCTGTGACACAGACAAGGTTTATGAGGGCACTGTGGTTGGAAGCAATAAATCATTTGGAAAGCTCGGACGAATCTTAATACGGTGCCTTCTACCTCTTCCCGCTACATTTGGTCATCCTGATACATTCGGTGGCAGAAGTTGCCACTAAAATATGTTTGTGGGTAGATTTGAATCAATGGCTGACTTCAAGTGCCATCTTCGTATGTAGCTTGGCCAATCAGCTCTGAGACGTGACACACTCATGAGAGAGCTGAAGCCAGTTTCGCTGGGCTGAATTCTGGGCCCCTTTGGAACTGGCAAGCTTTAGATTCAGTGTCGATTCATGATCTCCAGTTATGGTTTGGATTTTGAGGTCTTAACTGTTATTATTGAAGACCTGCATGTTTTCATTTGGTAATTTTGCTTAGCTGAAGCTCTTAGCATTGAAGGAAAGCCTGTTTTACATTTGATAATTCTGCTTAATTAATGCTCTTATCACTGAAGGCCTGCTTGTTTTCTATTTCCTAATTGTACTTAACTGAAGCTGTTAATAAGGAAGGCCTGCCTGTTTTCTATTTAGTAATTTTACTAGAATTCAAGCTGTTATTGATGAAGGCCTGCCTGTTTTGCATTTGGTAATTTTGCTTAACTGAAGCTCTTGTCACTGGAGGCCTGCCTGCTTTGCATTTGGCAAACTTTACATAACTGAAGCTGTTATTAAAGATGGCCTGTCAGTTTTCTGTTTAGTAATTTGACTTAACTTAAGCTGTTGTTATTGAAGGCCTGCCTGTTCTCTATTTGGTAATTTTATTTAACTGAAGCTGTTATTAAAGAAGGCCTGCCTGTTTTCTATTTGGTAATTTTACTTAACTAAAGCTGTTATTGTTAAAGGCCTGTCAGTCTCCTTTTAATTAAATGAAGAGCTGTTTCATAATTTGCATTACCTGAAACTCTTCTTCATCAACGCCTTTCTGTTTTATTGCTCTAT
Source organism: Schistocerca cancellata (assembly GCF_023864275.1). Classification (NCBI taxonomy): domain Eukaryota; kingdom Metazoa; phylum Arthropoda; class Insecta; order Orthoptera; family Acrididae; genus Schistocerca; species Schistocerca cancellata. The sequence continues at coordinate 962,480,332 of NC_064626.1, forward strand.
CATTGAGATCTGCTATCTTACTCTATCTGTGGTGTAATTAACTGAAATTGTGATTGGCAAAGGCCTACTTATTTCAGAAGTATTTGTGTCAGTATGATACTAACAGAAAACATATTAAAACAGTTTTAATCTGCCGGGAAGTTTCATATGAGCGCACACTCTGCTGCAGAGTGAAAATCTCATTCTGGAAACCTCCCCCAGGCTGTGGCTAAGTCATGTCTCCGCAATATCCTTTCTTTCAGGAGTGCTAGTTCTGCAAGGTTCGCAGGAGAGCTTCTGTAAAGTTTGGAAGGTAGGAGATGAGGTAATTGCAGAATTAAAGCTGTGAGGACGGGGCGTGAGTCGTGCTTGGGTAGCTCAGTTGGTAGAGCACTTGTCCGCAAAAGGGAAAGGTCCCGAGTTCGAGTCTCGGTCCGGCACACAGGTTTAATCTTCGAGAATTATCCTAATTATCCTAACAGTTACCGAATCTCTCAGGACGATTATATAGATATTGGTACATAAAATGTTGCGACACATGCTGAAAAATACGCCATACCATCTGCAAGTTCTCCACCAATTACATGAAGAAAATCTGACCGACCGTATGAACGTGTATCAGGGTTTACTTCAAGCAGATGCAAATCGCCACTTCCTCTAACAGCTCTTATTCAGAGATGAGGCAACCTTTCACACCTCTGGAAGGATTAACCGACATAACTGCATCATTTGGGTTGAAGCAACATCAGTGGAGCACCTGTAATTCCTTCGATAATCCCCCAGAGTTTATGTGTGGATGGTAATATCTATTGACAAAATCGACTGCCCATTCTTCTTCGCCGAAAACTCCGTCAATGGGCCAAAGTGCCTGTACTGATGCAACAGTTTCCTTCACCACATCTTGTGCAGGGTCAATGTGTGTATAATATTCCCTTCCAACAGGACGGCCATTATGCCATTATTGCATTGATGTGTGTACGTTTTTGAGTGATGTGTTTCCAAGAAGGTGGATTGGGTGCACAGGCCTATGATCTTGGCAATGCCTTCTGCCGACCTCACACCCATGTACTTCTTCGTCTGGGAGCTTATCAAGGGACACGTGTTTCGACAGCACACTGTCAAATCATTGACGGAGCTTCGAGAGCTGCAGCAGCTGTAGATTAGATCAGATTTTTAGATTAGATTTACTTTCATTCCAATTGATCCGTCGTGAAGAGGTCCTCCAGGATGTAGAACACGTCAGAAAAACAATACATGCCAAATATTTACAACTCAAACAAATAAGCTAATGTACCATTCCACAGATCCCAAGTGGAATGATCGTCATTTTTTAATGAACACTATATGAAAGAATCATTTTACAAATACTAATGCACTGAATTTAAAATAAAGGGTTTTTTGTTTATTTGTAAGGTAATAAATGTGTAATACAATTACTTTAATATTTATTTACAATGAACACATTACTGCACTGAAATGGTGCAGAAGTTATATTGTACTTATATATATATATACACACTAAACAGTTGGTTCTACTGAGAAATTCATCAATGGAGGAGAAGGAGTTGGCCACCAATAAATCCTTTAGGCTTCTCTTAAACTGAATTTCATTGGTTGTTAAGCTTTTTATGGCTGCTGACAAGTTATTGAAAATATGTGTTTCTGAATAATGTACACCTTCCTGTAAAAGACTGACTTTAAATCCTTGTGAAGATTATTCTTATTTCTAGCACTGATTCCATGAACTGAGATGTTGATTTGAAAAAGTGATATATTTTTAATGACAAATTTCATTAAAGAATAAAGACATTGGGAAGCAGTAGTTAGTATCCCTGGTTAAATAACAAGCTTCTGAAGGCTGTTCTTGAGTTCACACCACATATAGCATTTACTGCACGTTTTTGTTCCCAGAAACCTTTAACTTAGCTTGATGAATAATAATTCCGTATGACAGTAGGGATTGAAAGGAAGCATAGTATGCCAGCTTTTTCATTTTTATATCCCCTATGTCTAACACAATTCGCATTGCAAATAGAGATTTGTTAAGACGCTTTAGCAGTTCTGTGGTGTGCTTTTCCCAGTTGAATTTATTATCAAGCTGTAATCCCAAGAATTGAACACTATCCACTTCTTCTATCTGCTTGTCATCGTAAGTTAGGCATATACTCGTGGGACACCCCTTACAAGTTCTGAACTGCATGTAGTGACAAAGAATTGGCTAGGAACCAGTGATTAATGTCCACAAATATTTTATTACCCGATCTTTCTAAGACTACACTTGATTTGCTACTTATTGCAATGTTTGTATAATTGGCAAACAAAACGAACTTGGCATCTGGTAATGTTACTGATGAAAGGTCATTTATATACACAAGAAAGTGTAATGGCTCTAAAATGGAACCTTGTGGCACCTCACATGAAATTAATTCCCAGTTGGATGCTGCCTGATAGCTTGGTACATGTCTCCATATCTCCTTTGCTTCCTACCAGAAATATCAGATTTGAACCATTTTGCAGCATTTCCTGTTAGACTATAATATTATAATTTACTTAAAAGGATATTATCATTTACACAGTCAAATGCCTTTGACAGATCACAAACTATACCAGTTGCCTGTAATTTTTTGTCTAATGAATTAAGCACATTCTCACTGTAAGTGTAGATAGCCTTCTCAAAATCAGAACCCTTTAGAAATCCGAACTGTGACTTTTACAGTATGTTACTTGAGATAAGATGGTAATAAAGCCGATTGTACATTACTTTTTCTAAAATTTTTGAGGATGCTGGCAAAAGTGAAATTGGACGGAAATTTGATGCTATTTCTTTATCTCCCTTCTTAAACAGTGGCTTAACTTCAGTATTTTTAACCATTCAGGAAATATTCCACTGATAAACAACTGGTTACACAGATAGCTAAATATGTTACATAACTCAGAATCACATTCTTTAATTAACTTTGTTGATATTTCATCATACCCACTAGATGTTTTTGCTCCTAAAGATTTTATGATTGACATTATTTCTGCTGGGATAGTGAGGGCCAAATTCATATTATGGAAGTTACTTGAAATGTCTGGTCTGAGGTATTCCATAGCTGCATCTACAGAACCTGACAACCCCATCTTTTCAGTAACAGTTATAAAGTGTTTGTTAAAAAGTTCTGCAACACTGTACACATCTGTCATCAATGTATCATTTAGTCTTAATGCTATTTGTCCTTCTTCGTGTCTGGTTCTACCAGTCTCCTCCTTCGCTATATCCCTTATTGTTTTTATTTTGTTATCTCATATGACTATCTTTTCCTTGTAATATATTTGCTTTGATGTCCGTATTACAGTCTTCAATATTTTGCAGTATTTTTTGTAATGTGCTGTAGCATCAGCATCGGAACTGTTTCGGATTGACAGATACAGTTTTCTTTTTGTTTTACAACGCCACAAATGCTTCGGAATGTCTTTCGTGCCACAGCTGGAAAGTAGGAGTTTTGTGAAGATGTGAATGTTCCTTTTGTTGAATGTAATATGCAATAAACATGCGCCATTAACAATAATAAGAAAACAATTATTATTTAAAAAACATCGATAGTTAATTTCTGGTCACCCTGTACATTGAATGACGACAATGTGGGCAACTGTTCTTAATGCAGTCTCCGTCTTTTGTAAAAGGACATGAATTCATGCACCGTAAAGACCACTGCCTCTTTCCATCACCCACTGAAGCATGGAATATATAGTATTACGACTTTTCATGATTTGGTTTCTTTAATGGCCGGAAAAGACGTTACTCCGATGGCTGGCTCTACGTGGATAAGGCAAGGTAGGCCGCGGCGTTCGGCTGCAGCGTCTGTGCAGTGGCAATTTCGCCCTCTAATTGCGTTCGCAACCCCCACGGAACGCTCAAAAGCGACCTCGAGGGTTTCACTGACATCAGTCGGGATTTCACATTCGCATTCATGAAATCTGTAGCAGCCTATTGCGTAACGCTCAAGTCACTGTCTGCCACTTTATCATACACTGAAGTTCTGTCAAATTTTAACAGGATACACTGATCTTTCTAAATAGTTTATGGAAAGGTTAAAACATCGGCGCCAAAGTCATATAAGCTGTGTCATTACAAAATTTGACGGATAAAAATTACGAAGCGTAACTGCCCTTTAATCATTCACAGGAAGTTATTAGAAACTGATTCTACGTTTCATAAATATACACTGGAGATTATATGTTAGTATGGGACGCATCTGAAGTGGCTGGGCCTAGTGGAAACTAATTCACTTTCGAGCGATACAATGAACACAATGACTCTCTCTCTCTCTCTCTCTCTCTCTCTCTCTCTCTTAAATGTTGGAAGGACAGGCAGAAAACAGTAACAAACTTATATAGCAAATAATTAACCCCTGCCATCTTTGTCATAAATAATTTGTACACGTTTAACTGTATTTTTAGTGCTTTCAGCAGCTGACTTTATAACTTACCTATTCGCTACGCCGTATGTATATTTTACGGTATTGCGACGCGTGTACCCAGTGTTTGGCTCTTAGTGCAAACAAGGCATAAAATTCAAAGATCAGTGCTTACCGATAGAATATAGTTACATCCTGGTCACTGAGGCACGAGTGTTTGATACTACCTCCAACAACGACCGAAATGTAAAAATGGTAATAAATTAAAGTTTCACTGTACTTCGCTGTGATTTAGCATGCCAGAAAATGGTTTGAATGAATTTAGGTGTCAGACTAAAACGGTCGCCATCTCCAAAAACAAGAAAATTTAGTTTTGGAAAATAATTGTAATGACTTGAACTCACCTAAAAATCGTGTGAGAAAGGAAAAGCAGTAACGGCACAAAATGCACACACGCTAACTTACATGTAAAAGACGCGTGTGATAAGAACACAAAAGATGGTAATTTGAAATTCAATGATTTCAATTACCTCTACGATCACTAATAATAAGCAATGGTTAGTCACACTTTATGGAAACTATACTGTGTTACTTAACTCAGTATAATGGTATCTTTTTGAAAAACTGCCTAAACATAACAAAAATTGTTTATCATTCTTCATTTAATACTTGCAAATGATTGCGTCTCAGATTAATTTCGTAATAACTTTCATTCAGGCAACAACTGATCACGGGCACTAGCGTTACGTAGACGTATACACATGACATGAATTACAAAATACAACATAAAATTCTAAAAGTACTTTGGTTACAAGAAAACCAGCTTGCTTTTGTTACAGAACCGTTATAATTCCTACTGCTTTCGAACTCAATAAGTACGTGATTGAAAATCAGCTGTAAGTTTAATTAAATTTTATTTCTTTTGACCATTTCTTTCACTTGCGGCTTTCTCGGAATTCATGGTGCAAAGACAGAACCCTTTTGATGATTAACTACTGGGATGAATGTAGTTACACTAGACAAATTTTGTTCTTTGACGAATCATAGTGCCAATTATCAGATACATTACTGGCAACAGGCTCTCTTGATTAGCGAGCAGCTTAAATAAATTTGGGCCACACAAAATTCTTCATTACTTCCAAAATCTTTTTGCGACCATATACTATTTCCACTTACTTGCCTGGCCACGTATAATATTTTCGACGCAAAACCCTCTGGCATGTGCGCGCCAACACATACGTTGGTTCCACACCACGGATGCTTCGCAGCTACTTCTCTGCTCTCATCTCTACAACTGCGCGCACTCGCACCAGCAGTGTTATTGTAGCTTTGAAACGAGACGGTGGCCTACTTGCGCATGTTAACAGGAAATTTCTGCTCTCCGGTTCTTGTCTCTTAAATGTTTCAGCAAATACGCTAGAGCTTATGTTACTCAAACAGCAGTTTATACTGTATGTTACATTTCTTCCTTGGTGCGCAGAGCGAGTCGTTAGGAAAAGACTCTCTGGTGTGTATTCCCCAGTAACAGTTCTTTTTTCCGTTGTTTCAAAGCTGATGTAGAGTATAAACTGTTAAGAACCGTATTTATAAGGTATTTTACTTAGATGATTAATCCTTACGGCCTTTTCCATGAGTATAAACATTATCGGTTTGGCTTAGGTTAGTCATCTTATGAGGTATTACATCCCTTTAGGAACATAGTTTGTGACGTTTTCCTAAAATTATTTGCTGTTTGTATTTCACACACAAGTGCAAGGAACACAGATAAAGACTAGCAGAAGCTTCCCGTATCCAAACAATAGTTATTTTAATCGCGGGTAAGAAAGTATCCTAGGCAGAAGGTTTAGTTCGAACTTAGTTAATATTCCTCTATGTCTGTCTACGTTTCAAGTTGGTTCGGTAGACGTATTACCTACTTTAGCAGTTCCACACATGTTCTTTCAGTCGCAGTTCCGACATACCATTTCATTAAAAAAGTGTGGCATTCATCTTACTGTTAGTTTCTAAAAGATTGTTTTACAGATTTATTTATCCACTCTCGTAACTTTTAATGCTGTACCTAAGGACTTTGCTGTATTGAGTGAATGCGTCACAGGGCACACTATTCAGCAATTTCACTTTTTTTACAGCGCTCCAATCTAGATTAGTAGACAATACACACCTGTTCATCTCTTTTACATCACTGTATTTTATTAAAGAATATTTTTATATAATTTCAACCTCTGGCCTAAATGAAAGACTACCTACGAAATGTTCATAGCTTTCGAACCACGACCGCAGTATCATTCCGCCTTCGGTTCATGTAGTTTATTTAACCTAGAACATCAACGTTTAGAAATTGGCTTCATTTTATGTGTTCCGAGCTGTAGGGAAGACTATATTGTTTTTTAATTTCAATTTTGATGCTTCTTTACAGCTGCTTTACCAGAGTGAGTTTCTCAACAAAGCTCCAATGTTGACATAAATACGAGCCGTGTTTTTTAAGTAAGTACTGTTTTGAAATTAAAAAAAGACGTCCTATCACAATAATTTTATTTTTACATGAAAGCCTGTACCTTAATCTACGCACTGACGATATGTGTAAGGGATCCGTGATCCCACAAGCATTGATGCTGGTACCCGACACCCAGGTCAATAGTAGACAGGAGTCGATTGTCGAGCGCTGCAGTAGGCAGTGAGACGAGTGTCGAGTGCGGAGTAGTATGGGAGAGTGACGAGTGAGCGGTAGTGCTGAAGAGACAAGCAAGAATGGTAGTCGAGTAAGTTGTAAACGGTAAAATTCACCGGAGTATGACGAGTGAGCACGCCCCCCTGATCGTCGTGGGTTGACCCTCACTAATACCGATTCGCGAGTGATATGGAACAGAAAGTGACAAGTGCCGAATTACGTGTTTCGCGTCAACCGCGTCGGCCAGCAACAACCATGGATTGCAGTGAGGATTGTTGTGAATGTTAACCATCAGCATTGCGTGTGACGAAGTACTGAAAATCAGCAATCAATGAAAAGATATAACCGTAATTAGACGTGTAAGGTGAAGGTAGCAACTGCCTCAGAATTTGTGTGTTCGTAGAAAATACAATACAGTTTGTACATCGCAACCTTTGTGGTCCTTAATAATAGACAAACTTTCAATCATTCCACTACTCAGCTGCAAAACAGCCGCACTCGGTTGAAATACCCCCGAAACCACAGCAGAAAAACCGATAGCCTTTCATCCATTAAGCACACGGTCATATAATCATAATTAACTGTTTTGCGGCTTCAGTAAATTACACAAAATCCAGTAAAGGAATTAAGCGGGGGTGTTTCATCTTGGCTCCCGTGAAAAGGACAATTGCAATCTTCGGATCCGAATAATGGTTTATTGATCTCAATTTTTCGTTTCAGTGGAAAGACATTTGCAATTATCGGACGATAGTTAGTGCAAGAATAATTCCGTATTGTCGTTACCGTGACTAAAATTAGTGTGTTTCAACTAGAAACAGTGTAATGTAATAATGTAACGTATCTATGGTGAAATTAGAAATCGCGGGAACGAAGTACATTATTTAGACAATACAGTGCAAAAGTGACTGAGGAGCAGTAAACAATTTCTTTTTACAATTTCAAGTGACAAAAGCAGTGTTAATGAACAATGTATTTAAGTATGGACAGGAAAACATGTATGAACTGCTGTAAAATTCATAGTCTAAGAAGAGGCGCGCTTGTGCATAATCGCGAGTGAACCAGCAAAAATTCCGTTACGAAGGTACCAGGAACACGTTTTCAAGTGACTTTGTATCTGAAATTATCGTTTGAAAGGTGTAAATCGCTCGATTTGATGTGGACCCATAAACTGTTACCGCATATGCGAGTGTTGAGTTGACTGGCGTAATTGTTGGATGACGTCACCCAGACTCCGTGAGCGGCTAACTAAAGCATCTGAAACAGTGAAGAAGTTCCACACGCCGCGACAGCAAGGATTTGCATAGCGGAGATGTACCACACTGACCGGTGACTACAGCGGAGCCAAGTGGTTGAAGTAGAAACAACGACGACGTGGAGTTTGACATCTAGTGGCGAACCCTCGAAGTATACGACGTCTGCGCCACCTACCCGCAGATCAACGAAATACGTGACCGCAGCTCCATCCCGTCGCCAACCACCGAACTACGAGACTGCGTCAGCGCGATTCGCTGCGAGCTTCGCTCTGCACACGGCACTACACACCAGCTACAGTAACACATCGCCTGGCAGCTGCTGCGCCGGAGGAGCCAACACCAACACAACTAGCAGCGCGACTTCCAACGTCAAAACAATGCGACTTCGTCGAGCGTCAAGGGGTGAGTGAGTACGATTTGCTGGCGCGAAACTAATTAATATTGCACTATCTTCACAGTGCGGAAGGAACTTCAAATTAAATTTGACAGTTGCAGAAATTGTAAGAACAATATTTTTTAACATTTTTTTGCAAATTTGCTCTGAAGCCTGGTATGCCAATATGCATGTGTTTTCGTGCTGTACAGCACAGAATAGTGTCTCATTTGCATTATTTATTGTAAACTACATATTTATATGTCTTCTAAGTTGTGTGTATATTACTTTGAGAGTTTGTGTATAAATGCAGTCATTGATGAGTGATCTGGGTAGATTTCTGTAATTTATGGTGTTCAATGGAGAGGTCTATTTTGCCAGTCTGGGTTAACCTAATACAGTGAAGGATTATTTCGTTATTAGCTAATTAGTGAGTGTTTGGGTTACTAGGAGGTTATTTTTTTTTATTTTCTTGTCTGTGCATAGTGAATAGTTGAGAATGGACCCCAACTGAAAGGAAAGGTTGTGGAGGAGGTAGTTAGAAAAATGGAGATAGGGCAGGAGGACAAGGATGAGTCAGGAATTGGTAGTAGTGAAATGCCAATGAACAGCCGATTTGGTCATTCAACTGGTTATCCTGAGACACCAGTAAAACCTATTGGAAAAGAATTGAGTCTAGAGGATGGAGAAACGCAGTTAACAATATTTAAGATACTCTAAGAAATCATGAAAGAAAACAAAGAAATCAAGAAAAGTATAGCAGAGATGTTTCAAGAAAACCAAGAAAGCTTAAGGAAAGGAGTGCAGGAATTCCAGGAATAGATGAGAATAACTCTTAAGGAGAGAGATGACAAGCTTCAGGTGAAGGTAGATCGACTCCGAGAAGAGATGAACGACATGAGAGTAGAGATAATTGGAAAAGCTGAGGGAGATGTCAAGGACGTCAAAACTGAATTGGAAGGGAGAATTCAAGATATTGAAACACACCAAAACCAACGGATTAAGGACGTGGTACAAATACGACAGCAGTGCCAAGTCAATATTGGTAAATTGGGAAATAGGCAAGTGAAATTGGTCGAGGCTGTGGAACATATAGTCACAAATGATATCAAACAGCTGCAGGAGGGAGTCCAACAGCTAGAAACGAAAACCGAAGAGATTGATAGGAAGATAAATAGTGCCACCTTAACAGTAGAGGAGGGCAAGTACATTACATTGGTAAATGCTGATAATAGGTATACCCAGGCCCACAAGGGGCAAAAATATAAACCCAAAGGGGCATTATATCCAATGATATTTACTAAGTGGTTACGAGGTGTTTTCCCAGCACACTTACAAGATGCAGATAAAATTCATTTCGCAATAGACAGAATGGTAGGTAAAGCTTTCACCTGGGGAGTTAGGAAGAAAGGAGAAGTTGCCAGCTACAGTCAATTTGAGGAAGAATTTTAAAAGAAATACTGCTGCAAAGGTCACCAATGTGCAACACTTGAAGATTTACTGCATCGCAAGTCCCTTAAAATCTGGAGAGGCTCCTTGAGAGAATTTGCTGAGCATCTATGGGAGGTGAATGAAACATTGGAGCAGCCATTGAATGACGACATAATGATGTCAGCAATTAAAAGGAGGTAAAGTCGTAGGATGCAAGAAAATTTATCTGGAAGTCTGATTAAAGATAAAGATACTTTAATGGAAGTATTGGAGCAATTAGAAACTGTTCATGCACGGGAAAACAATCAGATGTGTGATCAGAACCCAGATGGGAATACTTACCATCAAAGTCATTTTAATGGCCCACCAAATTACAGAGGTAGAGGTGGGGGTAATGGACATAGGAACCATGACAGTAGTCGACAGTTTCACCACAATCATGGGAGAGATGATGATGATAATGACAGGAATTATGAGAGGTGAGAAGATGGATGAAGGGATCATGAGGTACGAATTGAAGAAATAAGAGAGGTGTAGGGAGCCAGCAACTCTTTTGCTGGTATACCAAGTGGCGACTGGTACACTCCCAGCTGGGTGAGACTTTATTTCTTATTTCAAGTTTCACTCCTCTTCCATCTTTCTCTATCCTTAGGTTAAGAAACTTAGTGTGTAGTAGTTAGGACTGGTAGTGGTCATCCAAGTAATTCAGTCAGGACCCAGGTAGAAGATTTTAGTTGACTTAAAACAAGGATAAGTAGTTACTGTTGATGTAGGATGTGAGGTGTCAGAGAATCAATAAGTTAAAAATCAGTTTAGTGTCAGTACATTACAAAATTAATAGTGCCAGAAGTAATAAAATGAGCACCAGATCAGAAATTTAATGTTTATAAAATGTGGTGGGAAGTTAATTGGTCAAACAAAGTTTGTGTAATCTTACAGAGTTGTTTTATGAGGTATAAAAGGGTCAAGCAAATGTAAGAGAATTGAAGTAATGTATCAGCTTGTAAGTAGATGAACATATAAAGAAACAAATAAATGAGGAGATAGTTGTACAAATAAATGATGTGAAATATGATGAACAGAGAGGCCAAGGAGCCTGGAGTAGTATTTTTATGTAGTTATTGCAGCGAATATGGAGGGTTGCTGTAGTTTGAATATGTATATTTATGTGCAGTTGAAGTTGCTGTTAAGTTGAGGGAGTTATGTGTAATGAAATGAAATGTATGGAGTATGAGATGTTTGAAGTATTGAAGTATGTCATTTAGCACATGAGCAACATCTGTTTGCAAGTTATTTGTAGATATACATGTTGATTTGAGGTATGCTGATAAAACAGAAAGTGTAACTTATAAGTAATAAGTAATTCATGTATCCAATTAGCTATCAGAGTCAATTATCGTTATACTTAGGTCAAGCTTTAGAAGCAGAATTCTGGCACTGTGTATGAATAATAAATATCCATATAGCATATTTAAATTAAGGTCAATATAACAAGAAAGTTGTACCTCTCATCTAAGCTTTAGTGATAACAGTTCACATATGGCAGTAATGTTTGGCAAAATGAAATGATCAGTAGTTCAAACTTTTTCATTGGATGACCACATTAGTTATAGTGATGCAAATAGTTATGTAAGACATATTTAGTGGTATGATGGAGCATTTAATATTATTGAATCTGTAGAGGTATGAGGAATTGTAAAACAATTGCATAAGTCAAGGTGTAAATGCTATATTTTGTTTTGATATTCAATTTTGCTTGTGTTACAGATTCAAATGAATAAGTTGTGAATTCCTTCCTTAACTTTGATGTGTTTTAGCCAAGTGAGTTATAAGTTAGAGTGATAGTAGTATGGATGGCAGGAACCCCGCTGAAAGGACAGCATACTAAAGGGGTAGCTGGCATTCAACTAGTTTGTTTTCTTGTCTTTGGTGTACCTAGTTATAAAAGATTAACTAGTAACAAATATATAGTTAATGGCCCAGACAGACCTTTGAAAGTGAAGATTTTTGCTAATTGAATGTAAGATAAGTTTAGAAAAATATTTACCATGCTATGTTAATTAATATATATCGATGCTGTATAATGTTTCTGTAGGGGCAGTTTGCAACCGGAGTCAGTAGGGTATTCTTTGCGATACAATGTAATTTTCAGTATGTGAACCAGAACTTATGTTCCTCATGTTCATTTATATGCTATGTGATAATTTTTCCTATTATTCTTTTTCGCCTTTGGGTACAAAGAAGGTTTTTAGGGCGGGGATGTAAGGGATCCGTGATCCCACTTGCATAGATGCTGGTACTCAACACCCAGGTCAATAGTAGACAGGAGTCGATTGTCGAGCGCTGCAGTAGGCAGTGAGACGAGTGTCGAGTGCGGAGTAGTATGGGAGAGTGATGAGTGAGCGGTAGTGCTGAAGAGACAAGCAACAATGGTGGTCGAGTAAGTTGTAAACGGTAAAATTCACCAGAGTATGACAAGTGAGCATGTCCCCAGATCGTCGTGGCTTTGACCCTCACTAATACCGATTCGCGAGTCATATGAAACAGAAAGTGACAAGTGTCGAATTACATGTTTCGCGTCAACCACGTCGGCCAGCAACAACCATGGATTGCAGTGAGGATTGTTGTGAATGTTAACCATCAGCATTGTGTGTGACGAAGTACTGAAAATCAGCAATCAATAAAAAGATATAACCGTAATTAGACGTGTAAGGCGAAGGTAGCAACTGCCTCAGAATTTGTGTGTTTGTAGAAAATACAATACAGTTTGTACATCGCAACCTTTGTGGTCCATAATAATAGACAAACTTTCAATCATTCCACTATTCAGTTGCAAAACAGCCGCACTCGGTTGAAATACCCCCGAAACCACAGCAGAAAAACCGATAGCCTTTCATCCATTAAGCACAAGGTCATATAATCATAATAATTAACTGTTTTGCGGCTTCAGTAAATTACACAAAATCCAGTAAAGGAATTAAACGGGGGTGTTTCATATTACAGTCTGATTCTTCCTTGTTTACGTTGTGTACTGCGTGTTTAAGATGCCTCCGATAATCGTGAGTCCCGCCGACTGTGAAGTGCGGGCTGTTATAAGATTTCTTAGTGCTAAAGGCCTAAAAGCGATCAATATTCATCATGAGATCTGTGCAGTTTAAGGAGAAAACATTATGAGTGATGGAATTGTAAGAAAGTGGGTGAAAGCATTTAAAGATAGCCACACAAATGTTCACGATGAACAACGGAGTGGGCGTCCTTCGGTCGTTAATGAAAGTTTGGTGCAGGAAATTGACAATAACGTGAGAGAAAACAGACGCTTTACGATTTCCTCCTCGCGGGATGACTTTCCTAATTTTTCTCGTAGTGTTTTGTATGGCATTGTGACTGAGCACTTGAATTACCGAAAATTGTGTGCACGTTGGGTACCGAAAATGTTGACGTATGTGCACAAAACCAAACGTTTAGACAGAGCATTGACTTTCCTTGAGCGGTACCACAACGACGGTGATGATTTCTTAAGCCATATTGTTACGGGCGATGAAACATGGGTGGCCTACATTACACCAGAATCAAAGCAACAGTCCATGGAAGTTGAGCAAGGGCACCCGTACAGCCCCAATCTTGCGCCCAGTGACTACCATCTGTTCCTGCACTTGAAGAAACACCTGGGCGGCCAGCGTCTTCAAGACGATGACGAAGTCAAAACAGTGGTGATGCAGTGGTTAACAAGTCAGGCGGCAGACTTCTGTGAGGAGGGTATTCAAAAACTGGTACAACGTTATGACAGGTGCCTCAGTATTGACGGAAATTATGTAGAAAAGTAGATTAAGGTTCAGGCATTTATGTAAAAATAAAATTATTGAGATATCTTAGCACTTTTTTTATTTCAAAACGGTACTTACTTAAAAAGCACGCCTCGTATTTTGACAGAAACGTTAGCGTGCTCCACACTTTTCCTTTCCAATGCGCGTTTTTAACTGTATTCTTACGTGCTATGGAAGTCCTTCGTTTTGAACAATCGACAGGTGAATTCCAGATTACGATAACTCTCAGTAACTGAAAACAAATCGTCCTGTTGTCCGTTCTACTATCCCCAGAAAAATGCTACGCTTGTCTCTGGAAGGGTTACAAAGGACAGTGCTTCCAGACTATTCTGTGCTGAAAAGTAGCTGACCGAAAATACTGAAAAATTGTATGAAAGTACGTGCTTCCATAGTATCGTATGGCGTGGTAGAGCGGTTCAGAGTCCCGTCTGGTCATCCGAAGATACTTTTCATGGTTTTTCTAAACCACCCTGTCTTAGGACTGTGTTTAGCCAGCGAATAAAACCACAGCCTACCAAATTCTCCCTTATCCTCGTCTGAACCTCTGCACCGTCTCTATTCGTTGCTGCATATGTGGTAAACAAAACGTCACACATTCTTCGTTTTGGTATTTGCTTCTCACGGAAGTGCACATCAGACGCTGAAGGGAGCTACTTTATTTCGTAGAGAGTCCTGGCTTGAACGTCACTTGATGAAGCATTTTTTCATTTTTAAACCGTCTTTTCAACACCGTTGCTAACAAACCTCAAAGAGGGATTCAAAGATGGACGTCAGGTTACAGATACCTATGCGTGTCCTGACGTCAGAGTAATCCAGCGGCACAGACACGGCGGTCTGTCAGCCACAGCCACATGACGCTGGATTCATTTCAGTGCCACTGCCGTCACACCATGTCTGGTAACGCTCTTTGGAAGCACAAATGATGTGGCTTTTTTGCTGAGAGTAAAAATATTGAATAAAATTCAGGAAACCTTAAGACATTCCAGTGATACAGGCAGTCTTTGGAAGCTGTGTAACTGTCAATATGATATTCTTTTCCCTACTAATTTCCGTAAATTTGCCTTACCGTTCTACTGATTTTCAGTTGTATCTTGCAGCATCACAAAGAGCATTGTCACTGTATATCGCTAACAGTCTCAGGTAAAATTACCAAGATACACTAAAGAGCCAAAGAAACTGTTAAACTTGCCTAATGTCGTGTAAGGCCCCTGAGCTCACGCAGAAGCACCGCAACAGGACGTGACATGAACTCGACTAATGTCTGAAGTAGTTCTGGAGGGCCGGCCAGAGTGGCCGTGCGGTTCTGGGCGCTACAGTCTGGAACCGAGCAACTGTTACGGTCACAGGTTCGAATCCTGCCTTGGGCGTGGATGTGTGTGATGTCCTTAGGTTAGTTAGGTTTAATTAGTTCTAAGTTCTAGGCGACTGATGACCTCAGAAGTTAAGTCGCATAGTGCTCAGAACCATTTGAACCAGTTTTGGAGGGAATTTACGCCATGAATCCTGCAGAGCTGTTGATAAATCCGAAAGAGTATCAGGGGGTGGAAATCTCTTCTGAACAGTACGCTGCAAGGCATCCCAGATATGCTCAATAATGTTCATGTCTGGGGAGTTTGGTGGCGAGCTGAAGTGTTTAAATTTAAAAGAGTGTTCCTGGAGCCACTCTGTAGCAACTCTGGACGCGTGCTGTGTCGCATTGTCCTGCTGGAATTGCCCAAGTCCGTCGCAGTGTACAATGGACGTGAATCGATGCAGGTGATCAGACAGGATGCATACGTACGTGTTACCTGTCAGAGGCGTATCAAGATGTATCAGAGGTCCAATAGCATTCCAACTGCACAGGCCCCACACCATTACAGAGTCTCCGCCAGCTTGAACAGTCCCCTACTCACATGCAGCTGCATGGATTGATGCGGTTGTCTTCATGGCCGTACACGTCCATTCGCTTCATATAATTTGAAACGGGACTCGTCCGATCAGTCATCAACAGTCCACTGTCGGTGTTGACGAGCCCAGATGAGGGGTAAAGCTTTGTATCCTATAGTCATCAAGGGCACACGAGTGCGCCTTCGACTCCGGGAGCCCATATCGGTGATGTTTCGTTGAATGGTTCGCACGCTGACACTTGTTGATAGACCAGCATTGAAATCTGCAGCAATTTGCGGAAATATTGTGCTTCCGTCAAGTTGAGAGATTCTCTTCAGTCGTCGTTGGTCTCGTTCTTGCATGATTTTTTTCCTTCCGCAGCGATGTCGGAGATTTGATGTTTTACCGGATTCCTGATATTCAAGGTACACTTGTGCAATTCTCGTACAGGAAAATCTCATCTACATCGCTATGTGAGAGATGCTGTTTTCCATGGCTCGTGCCTCGACTATAGCGCCACATTCAAACTCACTTATATCTTGCTAACTTGCCATTGTAGCAGCAGTAACCGATCTAACAAATATGGCAGACACTTGTTGTCTTATATAGGCGTTGCCGACCGCAGCGTCGTATTCTACCTGTTTCCATATCCATGTATTTGAATACGCAAGCCTGAATAAGTTTCTTTGGCGCTTCGGTGTAATTTACTAACTGAGTGCCCGGCGTAGCCCAGGTATGTATTTATTCCAGTCTTCTGTTAGTCCACCTCTCTCTACCCATCTCCTCCTCCCCTGTCTCCCTGTTCATCTCCTCCTCTTTCCTTTCTCTGTCCATCTCCTAGACTGACATCACGCTACCCACTGCCGACTATATCTAACGATAAATACCTCAAACAATTGTTCTTTTATAAAAAATAATTCTAATTGTAGGAGTGTAGTCTTGATAATGTTAATGACTGGATGATTTTCTTTGGATGCTCTTTCTGCTTTAATGCCATATTTAAGGTATTTTGAATCAAAGTGCGAAAAACTTTTCATCTAATGGGACGTGAGAAAATCTATTTAATGTGCACAAAAAATTATTACAGGCATTTATTGCGCATGTTGGTGAAGGGAAAACAATCCCAAAAAAGTTTCAAATGCTAGATGCATGAATATTCAAGCACAAAATACATAGCGGTTAAAAATATCATCGAGTTTCTCCATGAGTAATTAAAATTTTTCGACTATCCATAATTGTTCTATAACACGGTAATACAGTGTTGAAAGGGAAGAAATAACAGATAAAAAGAAAAATAGTGAAATGTTGGTGATTACAGTAAAATCACTGAACTTCTAATATTCCTAAACGTAAATAGAATTGTTAACTCGGTACTAACCTCAGTGAAATGCCAACTGAATCAAAGAGAATAAATGCGTAGATTGTGCGGAATAATCAGTAAAAAGTAGCAACTGGAACCAAAGAAGATATACTGACTGAGATAACAATATACAGTACAGAAGGATGCGGAAGCGTTTGAAAAAATGGCTCTGAGCACTATGGGGCTTAACATCTATGGTCATCAGTCCCCTAGAACTTAGAACTACTTAAACCTAACTAACCTAAGGACAGCACACAACACCCAGCCATCACGAGGCAGAGAAAATCCCTGACCCCGCTGGGAATCGAACCCGGGAACCCGGGCGTGGGAAGCGAGAACGCTACCGCACGACCACGATGGAAGTGTTTGATAAGTAATAATGAGATTCTGGGCAGAATTGGACAGAAAATGTATATATGGAAAACATTGTCTAGAACAAGTGACAGTATGATAGCACACGTGTAAAGGTATCATCAACGAATAACTTTCATGCTACTGGAGGGAGTCATTAAGGGTAAAGCGCGTGCAATTACAAAGAGAGTGGAGTGTATCCAATGAATATTTGAGGACATTGGGTATCACAGACAGAGATGGAGAGGAATCGCACCAATCCACTTCTTTTGTAGAATCCCACCAGCTAGGATGGACACACCTCCAGCTACAATGTGTTCGTCAGTTAAGTGTCGGGTAATGTGTAAAAATCATTTGTCTAACGAGTACTTAATTTCGACTAGAATGGTTTCCGAGTTGGTATGTCTAGTCTTAGTGGGAATAATGTTTCTTAGTCATCATCTGCACCTCCCCGGATAGCTGGTGTACCACTAACAATAAAGTGGCTTCTGAACGGTTCCATTTGCGACACATGGATATACCGTGTATATGTACTAAGGTCGGAACAAGTGTATGAATAGTTGTACAAATATTGTTGACTTCCAAAGAAATGTGTCACCTGTCAAGTCTTAGAGGTAAATAAGCATCCAAGCTGGGATGGATGCCAGGAAACATGAGTACACGCGAATGGAATGGTTTAGTGATAACATCAATTCAAATATAAGTGTGTGTTAAATGATAATATGTCACTAGTGACTAGACTTTCGGAACATCATCAGTCCACAAAGAATTTGTGATAAAGAGACTCTGTCTGTAGTAGCGTTAGTGCCAAGTATAGCTACAACAAATGCAGTTATGAGCTACAAATTATTGTAGGAGATATCTTGAGATCCAAGGAAGCTGAAAATGATGACCATTTTTCACCAGTACACTCAAAGAGTCATGATTTATCACTCTACATTTAAACAAGGTTCACTTCATAAAAAGTTGATCTCACATACTTCTTGCGAAACATTTTCGTCAAACTCTCCTAAAGCTTCAAGAGACTGCCAAATCGACTTCCAAAGACCAGAACCCAGTTAAATGGTTTCAACGCATGATATAGGTAAGCCCATTCCTCAGTATTGTCAATTAAGGTGTCCTAAAAGAAACGCCCGTGGTCTGAGGGTAGCGTCTTTGATTCATAGTCAAAACGTCCTAGGTCCGGGCTTCGAAACAGCCACCGCGTACATTTTGATTGATTATCAGCAATGGTGGCCGAAGACTTCTGGCATAAGAAGCCACCGTCACTCTGCCAACGGCCTTGTCAAAAAGGGCGGAGGAGCGGACAGAGGTTCAGGGCACTATCTTGTCCTAGGAGTGGGAAACTGCCCGTAAAGGTGGAGGAATCATCAACGATCTACGGCTTGAGGATGCAGAAGGCAATGGAAACCAAGTAACGTGTATCCACAGGACATGTGGCCTCTAATTGAAAAAGTGTCATGATGATCTCTCCATTGGCAAAATATTCCGGAATAGTATCCCACTCGGTTCTCCGAAGCACCACAAGCACATTTTAAATTGCATTTCCTCGTCATACCCAGAAAATCTGTTACCCACTCGTGATAAGTTTTTTCTGACCTTTTCTTGCAATGGAAGAATTGGTACCTTGCTGCCACCACATTCACTTGTTGGTCATAACAGTTAGTTAGCAAATCTACTACCTGCTCATAGGAAAGTTCTCGCTGAGTGGCGTGTTAGAGAATAATTTCTGAATGAGACGAAACACTGCACTTCCTGCCGTGGACAAAAAGTGATGTATTTTCACAGTACCTGGTACATTGTGAGCAATTACGTGGGCTTCAGACAGTTGCAACCACTTGAGACTCTTCTCGTCGTTTTCCTTAAACTGTCGAAATGGCCATATGGCTACAGTTGCTGTATTTTGCACTGTATTGGTGGCTTCAGTCGTCGCGAGCTTCTGTACCGTGTTTAGCAGCGAGGCAATTTGTTTTGTCTGAAACTAAAACGTCTGTGTTAGTTGCGTTGTATCTGTCACTTGCAGCTGTGGTGCCTGAGCAGGGCGTGGGAGAGGTGGGTTGCTCACTGTGGGAGAGACAAATGCAATAAATAGGCAATGTAAGCAAGAAAAGTAAGTACACAAGAAAAGAATACCCGTAACGCCCACCTGAAAACAGTGATTTGCAAGCAAGTAAACACACCCCTCTTACAAAAAAGACAAAGTAGAATTTAAGCGCCAGTAAAACACGACTCGCGAAAAATCAAAAATTTGTGGCAGCCACGCGCAGGATTTTTCTTGCTCTTCACCAAGTGCTGAATCCTACCAAGTTGTCAATTATGGGAAGTCTAAGAAACCTGGTTGCTCGTATCACTAGACAACAATTCAAACAAATCGTATTAATGAGTTTTATTACGAAATGAAACTGAAAATATTTAACTTTGTGTTAAACAGATGTGTCGCAAACAAAGGGCGACAGACAAAATAAGAAATCTTTTCAGTATAACAATTACAAGTTTGAGCTACATAGAATGTACGAGAAAAGTAATGAGCTTTGTCGCTTCTACTCAGGTTGCTGGTCTTGAAGCTTTCATAGAACTGGGCCGCGATCAGTCGGGTGCGGCACTTATGTTCCCTTCACATAGTGAACATTAGCGTTGTCGTCCTGGAGAGCGGTCAGTCAGCGTGCAGTTGACTGACGTCTTCTTCACAGCTCTCTCTGCTCTCTCGTTCCCGACTGGCGTGCCAGCGCTTGATTTTACGCCGTGACTCAAAGACTGTATTTGCTTTATTATTTATGCCTGATCTCATCTATTCTACATTTGCTTACGCTGCACTTTACTTAAGAAAATGCTAATTCAAAATACTCAAGACGGTTAATAAAATAAAAAATGGTTCAAATGGCTCTGAGCACTATGGGACTTAACTTCTAAGGTCATCAGTCCCCTAGAACTTAGAACTACTTAAACCTAACTAACCTAAGGACATCACACACATCCATGCCCGAGGCAGGATTCGAACCTTCGACCGTAGCGGCCGCGCGGTTCCAGACTGTAGCGCCTTTAACCGCTTGGCCCTACGGCCGGCGGTTAATAAAACGTACGTATTTTTCCGGGACAACGAAACACTTAAGCTAACGGACGATCCCATAAATTACGGGACATCTGGTCACCCTACGTTAGTACTGCCTGCCGTACCTAAGCAAGTGTTAGTGTTAAACTGTTTATCTAAGTGCGTGAGGCTTTCCTACAAATGAGTGGCCTTTTTCCTAACGTCAAACTTCTTTTCTTGTTTGCCCTTGTTGGTTGAAATGAGTAATTAGCTTGGCTTGTCGTTGTATACTTGTGTCTGTGTCTACGTGATACGTGCCGTAAAGGGCAGTCACGTTTTATTGAGACGTAAAATTGTGAAGCTTCCCACCATTCCAATGCGTTAAATATTTATTTCACTGATAGAGCTGAGATAGACCACGTGATCAAGGTTTCTTTATTTACTGCCAAATTATTGACCTGTTACCTAATGTTTTAAAACAGGTGGTACATCTTACAATTTTCGTTTTTCTTCATTTTGCAGTTTTCTTTTGTTTTATCTGCGCCGTTTTAGAAAGAATAATACTTTTCAAAGTAGGTTGCCTAGGGTTAACGTCTTTGATTACTAATCGACCCAAGGTTCGAAACTGACCACTACTTAAATTTTGATTAATAACCAGCATTGGCTACCGAAGACTTCCAGCATCAGAAGTAACCCTCACTCTGCCAACTGCCTTGTCAAGGAGACAGAGAAGTGGACAGAGGTTCAGAGCACTCTATTGTCCTTGGGCTGGGAAAGTGCCCCTAAAGGCCGAAGAATGAGCAATGATCAACGGCTTGAAGATGCAAAGGAAGTGGGAGTCAATGCATTAAAGACGCATACCGTATATCCACAGCACATGTGGCATGTAACTGAACAAGTGGTGGTGGTGGTGGTTAGTGGTGTTTAACGTCCCGTCGACAACGAGGTCATTAGAGACGGAGCGCAAGCTCGGGTTAGGGAAGGATGGGGAAGGAAATCGGCCGTGCCCTTTCAAAGGAACCATCCCGGCATTTGCCTGAAACGATTTAGGGAAATCACGGAAAACCTAAATCAGGATGGCCGGAGACGGGATTGAACCGTCGTCCTCCCGAATGCGAGTCCAGTGTGCTAACCACTGCGCCACCTCGCTCTGTTAACTGAGCAAGTGTCATGATGATCTCTCCATTGCCAAAATATTTCGGAGTAGTCCCCCATTCGGATCTCTGGGAGGGGACTGCAAAGGGGACGGGTTCCAATGAGAAACAGATTAAATAGCCAACGAAAGAATAACATTCTACGAGTCGGAGTGTGGAATGTCAGACGCTTGAACGTGGCAGAAGAGATAGCAAATTTGAAAGGGGAAACACAAAGGCTCAGTCTAGATATAGTAGGAGTCAGTGAAGTCAAATGGAACGAAAATAAGGATTTCTGGTCAGACGAGTATAGAGTAATATCAACAGCAGCAGAAAATGGTATAACGGCAGTAGGATTCGTTATAAAAACGAAGGTGGGTGGAGAGTGAGTTATTATGAACAATTCATTGAGAGGGTTGTTCTTATCAGAATCGAATGCAAACCAACACCGACAACCGGTATACACGCCACGTCGCAAGGTGAAGGTGAAGAAAGACAGAAAGTATATGAAGATATTGTAAGGGTAATACAGTATGTAAAGGGAGATGAAAATCTAATAGTTGTGGGGCACTGGAATGCAGTTGTAGGGAAAGGAGTAGAGGAAAAGATTACAGCAGAATGTGGGCTTGGGACAAGGAATGAGAAAGACTAACTGAGTTCTGTAAAAATTTTCAGCTAGTAATATCGAATAATCTGTACAAGAATCACAAGCGGAAGAGGTATAATTGGAAAAGGCCGCATGATATGGGAATACTTCTGTTAGATTACGTCATAGTCAGATAGAGATTCAGAAATTAGATATTGGATTCTAAGGTGTACCCAGGAGCAGATATAGACACAGATCACAACGTAGTAGAGTAGGCTGAAGTTTAAGAAATTAGGCAGGAAGAGTCAGTACTCAAAGAAGTTGGATACGGGAGCACTAAGGAATGACGAGATACACTTGAAGCTCTCTAAAGCTGTAATACAGCAATAAAGAATAGTCCTATAGGCAGTATAGTTGCTGAGGAATGGACATTTCTAAAAAGGGAAATCACAGAAGCTGGAAAGAAAAACATAGTTACAAAGAAGGTAATTGCGAAGAAACCATGGGTAACAGAATATACTTCAGTTGATCGATGAAAGAAGGAAGTACAAAAATGTTCAGGAAAATTCAGAAATACAGAAATACAAGTCGCTGAGGAATGAAATAAATAGGAAGTGCAGAGAAGCTGAGACGAAATGGCTGCGTGAAAAATGTGAACTAATCGAAAAAGAAATGAATGCAGGAAGGACTGACTCAGGAAATAGGAGAGTGAAAACAACCTTCAGTGAAATTAAAAGCAAGGATGGTAACATTAATAGTGCATCGGAAATTCCTATGTTAAATGCAGAGGAGAGAGAGCGGATAGGTGAAAAGAGTACACTGAAGGCCTCTATGACGGGTCAGTTTGTCTGACGTGATAGAAGAAGAAACAGGAGTAGATTTAGAAGAGATAGCAGATCCACTATTTGAATCTGAATTTAAGAGACCTTTGGAGGACTGAAGATCTAGAAAGGCAGAGGGCGTAGATAACATTCCTTTAGAATTTTTAACGTCATTGGGGGAAGTGACAACAAAACGACTATTCGCATTGGTGTGTAGAATATATGAGTCTGGAGACATACCATCTCACTTCTGGAAAAATATCTTCCACACAATTCCGAAGACTGAAAGAGCTGCCACAATCAAGAGCTCGCACAATCAACTTAAGAGCTCACGCAGCCAAGTTTCTGATACGAATAACGTACAGAAGAATGGAAAATAAAATTGGAGATGTGCTAGACGACTACCAGTTTGGCTTTAGGAAAGGGAAAGGCACCAGAGAGGCAATTATGAGGTTGCGGCTGATAAGATAAGCAAGACTAAAGAAACATCAAGACACATTCATAGGGTTTCTCGACCATACAAATGTTTTTGATAATGTAAAGTGACGCAAGACGTTCGAAAGCTAGGAAAATAGGAGTAAGGTGTAGGGAGAGATGGCTAATATACTGTATGTAAAAGAGCCAAGATGGAACAATAAGAGTGGACGACCAAGAATGAAGTGCTAGGATAAAAAAGGGCTTAAGACAGGGATGTAGTCCTTCGCCTCTACTGTTCACTCTATATATCGAAGAAGCAATAATGTAAATAAAAGAAGGGTTCGGGAGTGTAATTAACATTCAAGGTGAAAGAGTATCAGTGATACGATTTGCTGATGACATTGCTACCCTGAGTGAAAGTAAAGAAGAATTGCATGATCTACTCAGTGGAAAGAACAGTCTAATGAGTACAGAGCATGGACTGAGAATAAATCGAAAAAATGCGCAAGTAATGAGAAGTAGCAGAAATGACAACAGCGAGAAACTTAACATCAGGATTGATAGTCACGAAATAGATGAAGTTAAGGAATCCTGCTACCTAGGCAGCAAAATAACCCATGATGGATGGAGCAAGGAGGACATATAAAGCTGGCTAGCACTGGCGAACCGGGCATTCTGGCCAAGAGAGGTCTACTAGTATCAAAAATAAGCCTTAATTTGAGGAAAAAATGTCTGAGAATGTACTTTTGAAGCACAGCATTGTATGGCAGTGGAACAAGAACTGTGAGAAAACCAAAGCAGAAGAGAATCGAAGCATTTGAGATGTCGTGCTACAGACGAATGTTGAAAATTATGTGGACTCATAACATAAGGAATGAGGAGGTTCTGCGCAGAATCGGACAGGAAAGAGATATGTGGAAAACACTGACAAGCAGAAGGGACAGGATGATAGAGCATCTGTTAAGACATTATGGAATGACAACTATAGAGAGCAAAAACTGGAGAGTAAGGCAGAGATTGAAATACACCCAGCAAATAATTGAGGATGTAGGTTGTTAGTGCTACTCTGAGGTGAAGAGGTTGGCACAGCAGAGGAATTCGTGGAGGGCCGCATCAAATCAGTCAGGTGACTCATGACTCAAAAAAGAAAAAGAGCTGAGATTGTGTATAAGACGGTTCTAAATATGTGAAGTTATTAATCTCCGGTTGGCCGGCTGAGGTGACCGAGCGGTTCTAGGCGCTACAGTGTGGTCGCAGGTTCGGATCCTGCCTCGGGCATGGATATGTGTGATGTCCTTAGGTTAGTTATGTTTAAGTAGTTCTAAGTTCTAGGGGACTGATGACCTCAGAAGTTAAGTCCCATAGTGCTCAGAACCATTTGAACCATTTAATCTCCGGTTGTGGCTATGTGAAGACTTGAATGTGTTACACTAATTGATGTATGTATCACGTATGTCCTTTTTTGCAGAGTTCCGTTTTAGATATTTATTTTAAAGAATTTCTCGCCTGCTTGTAAATGTGCCACTGTTTGATTCTGCGTAGTTTAATGTGTCAGTTGCGCTAAGGTTAATATGGCTGACGTACGATTCACAAGCTGAAGGTATCAATGGCTGCAAAGCTGCAGTAACTGTAAATTTAAATACACTCCTGGAAATTGAAATAAGAACACCGTGAATTCATTGTCCCAGGAAGGGAAAACTTTATTGACACATTCCTGGGGTCAGATACATCACATGATCACACTGACAGAACCACAGGCACATAGACACAGGCAACAGAGCATGCACAATGTCGGCACTAGTACAGTGTATATCCACCTTTCGCAGCAATGCAGGCTGCTATTCTCCCATGGAGACGATCGTAGAGATGCTGGATGTAGTCCTGTGGAACGGCTTGCCATGCCATTTCCACCTGGCGCCTCAGTTGGACCAGCGTTCGTGCTGGACGTGCAGACCGCGTGAGACGACGCTTCATCCAGTCCCAAACATGCTCAATGGGGGACAGATCCGGAGATCTTGCTGGCCAGGGTAGTTGACTTACATCTTCTAGAGCACGTTGGGTGGCACGGGATACATGCGGACGTGCATTGTCCTGTTGGAACAGCTAGTTCCCTTGCCGGTCTAGGAATGGTAGAATGATGGGTTCGATGACGGTTTGGATGTACCGTGCACTATTCAGTGTCCCCTCGACGATCACCAGTGGTGTACGGCCAGTGTAGGAGATCGCTCCCCACACCATGATGCCGGGTGTTGGCCCTGTGTGCCTCGGTCGTATACAGTCCTGATTGTGGCGCTCACCTGCACGGCGCCAAACACGCATAGGACCATCATTGACACCAAGGCAGAAGCGACTCTCATCGCTGAAGACGACACGTCTCCATTCGTCCCTCCATTCACGCCTGTCGCGACACCACTGGAGGCGGGCTGCACGATGTTGGGGCGTGAGCGGAAGACGGCCTAACGGTGTGCGGGACCGTAGCCCAGCTTCATGGAGACGGTTGCGAATGGTCCTCGCCGATACCCCAGGAGCAACAGTGTCCCTAATTTGCTGGGAAGTGGCGGTGCCGTCCCCTACGGCACTGCGTAGGATCCTACGGTCTTGGCGTGCATCCGTGCGTCGCTGCGGTCCGGTCCTAGGTCGACGGGCACGTGCACCTTCCGCCGACCACTGGCGACAACATCGATGTACTGTGGAGACCTCACGCCCCACGTGTTGAGCAATTCGGCGGTACGTCCACCCGGCCTCCTGCATGCCCACTATACGCCCTCGCTCAAAGTCCGTCAACTGCACATACGGTTCACGTCCACGCTGTCGCGGCATGCTACCAGTGTTAAAGACTGCGATGGAACTCCGTATGCCACGGCAAACTGGCTGACACTGACGGCGGCGGTGCACAAATGCTGCGCAGCTAGCGCCATTCGACGGCCAACACCGCGGTTCCTGGGGTGTCCGCTGTGCCGTGCGTGTGATCATTGCTTGTACAGCCCTCTCGCAGTGTCCGGAGCAAGTATGGTGGGTCTGACACACCGGTGTCAATGTGTTCTTTTTTCCATTTCCAGGAGTGTATCTGTCAAAATTGTCTTTGTTTCTATATTCTTCACTTTCATTCAGTTTTGTCATCACCTTCTGTGAATCAGTGTTTTCTCATTGTATGCCTGTCTGTGTTTCGTTACATTTCCTATTTGATGCCATGAGACATTATAGTCACGCATATTTTGCTACCAGTTGCAAGGCCAAATATCAATGTTTACACGTCATTAAGAATATTTCGACTTGAAGCTGTATCGTTAACTTTTATTGTCTTATGGCCAAATGTGATAGAGTGTACTTTATGATCAATTTGTTGTCATCAGATGTTTACATTTGGTCTCTTGTTAATAAATGGTTAACTGAACTGCAAAATAAAACCACTAACACTTCCCACTCACCCACTTCAAGATTCCCTGCCGTTTCAATCCTCATAAACTTTCCCCTGTCTCTTCTTCTTTTGCTTGCGACTTCGGCATGATACTTGAATTATCGTTATCGGTGTGTAACGCCGGAAATGCATATCCTCCTATTTCCATCTATTGTACTGTAATTTTTTCCTTGTTTTGTTACCTCAAGATATGACATTTCTGTCTCTTTGTATATTGTAATTGTTTTACTATTTGTATATTTATGCATTTATGTCGATGTATAATTGGTTTGTTTCGTAAATATTATTTGTATTTTTACGCTGGGGCTTGCCTAGGGAAAACTGCTATCGAACGATTACGTCGATAGGTCGTGTGAAGAATCAAAGTGTGTAGGATCTTTGGTAGTGTTAACTCTGCCGCGTGGAGCGCGGGCTGAGAGAAGGAGTCTGGCTGGGGGTAGCGAGTGGAGCAGGTGCGTGGTGTGACGCTCCCGCGAGTTGCCGCGCTTTCGGGGTTTGGCAGCATGTAATTGCGCTCGACTTGCGATGATAGTTTCTGACATGGTGTCGCGGACGGGAAACATTAACTAGCGCACATCAAGAGCCCGTTTCGTCTGGTGACCGTGTCGAGAAGAAGGCGCGCCAACATCCAGCTTCTGCAACAGCGACGGCCGACAATGAGTGACTGTCGCCACCTCCTCGATCGACGGCTTCGAACCTTCAATCAACCAATAAGGAAGACTGGAAGCACGTAAAGTTTTAGAACTGTATGGCAGACCTCAGCTTTTAATCTTGTTCCATTTGCCTCGCAAAATTACAGCAACTTAGCATGAACCTTTGTTGCTCATTGTCCCAGTTACATTACCAAGCAAGGTCCCTTCCTTTTCCGAAATGAACCCGAGTGTCGTTGAAATTTAAACGCCAGCACTAAAGTAATATAGCTAATTCTATTTCACTGCTTTAATCTCAAAGGTATTCATAGCTGGCTTCAATATTCAGATTACACAAGCACAAATTAAGAGTGCGAGTTTTGTTATCGTATTTTAGCTTACCTGTGACTGCAGCTCAGCTTGGTACGTACTAAATTTTACTATTGTTAATTGTTCAGAATCATTTAATTCAAGTTCAAAGTTAAATCTCTTATTTCTAAATTGCGTAGATTCAAGTAGTTTTTGAAATGATTGTTGAGGTAGTCCAAGACTAACCGTATTTTACTGAATTTCGATGTGCTTCAGAAAGAAAGCTCACTATTAACTTCAGTCACTAAATTAACTTTCGATTTTCCGGTTTTATTAATTCTTTTGCTAAATTAAGTCAGGGTGTAGCGAAATTTATTACTTCTGAGAAACTTTCAGTTTTCACACTACATGTGTCAACCTTCAGTTGCCACGCTCCTAGTGCTAATTATATGTGTAATAACCTTTCTTTTTCAGTTACTATAGTAATTGTCCTTAGGACTGGCGACCGTGATTTCCCCCAAATCTCAAATACCTAATTACTGCTAGTTAATTTTTAACGTAACGGCTGCTCATTTACTTTCTTTATTAACTTTGCCCCTTTTCAAAATTAATTTCCACCAGTTTCATTAGCACATTTCCTTTCATTTAGATGTAACCCTTTCCTCCCTCTTTACCGACAGATTAACTTCGGTGACGATTGCTTTTCCAAAACTCCCATTAGGTACACGCGGTTTCATTTTTCACTGTCATTAAGGTCGGTAAGTGAGGGGGAGGTTACAGGTGCTGGATTGCTGTCGCATCTTATGACAACAATCCTATGACTGAGCTCTTCACAGAAGTACACTGCCTACCCTACTTCTCTATTCGTAACATATCCTATTCCCGTTTTACAACTTTCTGCTGCTCTTGATATTACCCTATACCCGCCTGACCAAAATCCTTATTTTCGTTCCACTTCACTTCACTAACCCCCAGTATGTCTAGACTGAGCCTTTGCATTTATCTTTTGAAATTTTCTGGTTTCCTACTACGTTCAGATTACTTCAGTTCAATGCTCCAACTCGTAGAACGCTATCCTTTCATTGGTTATTTCATCTTTTTCTCATGGCCACCACCGCCTTGACACCCCGTCGCAGAGATCGGAACGGCGGGGACTAATCCGAAATCTTTTGCAAATGGAGAGTTCATCACCACCCTATTTCAGTTACAGACCACATACCCTGTCTATAACATTATGAGTCTTTAATGAAGTGATGTCCATTCCCTTCTGAATCCTCATGCCGATGACCATCGCTGATTCTTCTGCCTTTTTTGGGGCAGTTGCCAATCCCAAGTCAAGAGAGTGCTCTTTCGGCGCTCCGACAAGGGCGTTGATAGAGCGACGGTGACTTCTTATGCCAGAAGTCTTCAGTCGCCATTGTTATTGATAATTTGAGCAGTAGCTAATTCCGAACACAGGATCCAGGAATTTTTCATTACCAGCCAAAAAAAGCCCACGGGTTTATAGTCGTCTAGCTCTGTCAAACGCTTTATATCTATCTCTATCACATACGTACACTGAGGTGAAGGAAGTCATGGGATAGCTATATCCTCTTATAGATGGCGGTAGTATCGTGTACACAAGGTACAAAAGGGCAGTGCATTAACGGAACTGTCACATGTTATCAGATAATTCATGTGAAAATGTTACCGACATGGTTATAGCCGCACGACGGGAATTAACAGATTTTGAACACGGAATGATATATGAAAGACGTATGGGACATTCCATGTCCGAAATCGTTACGGAATTCAATATTCCGAGGTCCACGGGGTCAAGAGTGTGCCGAGAATACTACATTTCGGGCATTACTTCTCACCATCGAAAACACAGAGGCCGACGGCCTTCACTTAACGGCCGCGGGCATGTGGCGTTTGCTTGGAGATGTCTGTGCTAACAGACAAGCAGCACCGCGTGAAGTAACCGCAGAAATAAATGTGAGACATACGACGAATGTACCCGTTACGACAAAGCGGTGAAATTTGGCGTTAACGGGCTATGGCACTAGACGACCGACGCGACTGCATTTGCTAACAGCACGACATCGCCTCCAGCGCCTCTCCTGGACTGGTCACACTGTCGGTTAGACCCCAGACTACTGGAAATCCGTGGACTGGTCAGATGAGTCCGGATTTCATCTGATAAGAGCTGATGGTAGATTTCGACTGTGGCGCAGACCCCACGAAGCCATGGACCCAAATTGGTCAACAAGGCACTGTACAAGCTGATGGTGGCTCGGTAATGGTGTGAGCTGTGTTTACGTGGAATGGACTGGGTCTTCCAGTAGTACTGAACCCATGATTGACTGGAAATGGTTATGTTCAGCTTCTTGGAGACCATCTGCAGCCATTCATGGACTTCATCTTCCCAAACAACGATTAACTTTTTATAGATGACAATGCACCTTGTCCCCGTGCCAGAACTGTTCGCCATTGGACAATCAGAGCGAATAAATTGACGACCCATAAGGCCCGACATCAATCCCGGGATCATTTATTTGACAAGAGGTCAGTTCGTGTAAATAATCCTGCACCGGCAGCACTTCCGCAATTATGGACCGCTATAGAGGCAGCATAGCTCAGTATTCCTGCAAGGGACTTCCAACGATTTGCTGAGTCCATGTCACGTCAACTT
Organism: Schistocerca cancellata; assembly: GCF_023864275.1. Taxonomy (NCBI): domain Eukaryota; kingdom Metazoa; phylum Arthropoda; class Insecta; order Orthoptera; family Acrididae; genus Schistocerca; species Schistocerca cancellata. The sequence goes on from NC_064626.1 coordinate 962,510,852, forward strand.
GCTGCACAAAGCTGGGCAAAAGCAGGTACTACTTGATATTAGGAGGTATCGGAGAACTTTTGTCACCTCAGTGTATATAAAAAGGGATGCAAGTGTGTGTATATGTATGTTCGACATCTCCTCCTAAAGCACTAGATCGATTTGAACCAAACTTGCTACACATATTGCCTATTGTCTGGAAAGTAGTAGTTCGGCTGTAAGGACCGCTTAATTCGCATTCGTATGGGGGGGGGGGGGGGGACATAGCCGGTGGACACAGAGAGGTGGGAGGAGGAGGAGATAACCGGAGGAGGGAGAAGGACATGGACAGACAGAGAGAGGATGAAAGAGGAAAACAACAGAGAGTGGGCAAGAGAAGGTAGAATAGAGAGAGGTGATGATATGAACAGAGAGGGGAGAAGGAAAGAGGACTTGGGGAGAAGGTGACGGACCGAGAGTGGGAAGGGGGAGATGGACAGAGAGAGTGGGTGGAGGAGATGGATAGAGAGGGGTAAAGAAGTGCATAGGAGGAGAGGAAACAAACACAGGCGTAAGGAAGAAATAACAGGGAGGAGAGGGAGGAGGATATAAGAGCCAGGAGAACACGATGGACAGAGAGAGAGAGGGGAATGGAAATGGACAGAGATGGAGTAGAGGAAAAGATGGGTAGAGAGAACGGAGAAGAGGAGACGTGTCCAGGATGTGAGATACAAGCGTATATGGATGAAGCCGCAGGATCTTATTAAAATGTATGTATATATGTAGACTACATATGTATGTATGTACATTGTTCAACTTCTGCTCCTAAATAAATGGACCAATTCCAATCAGATTTGGAAGGGTTTAATTCACGTCGACATCGAGGTCGTTAGAAACGGAGCACAAGCTCGGATTATATTAAGGATGGGATAATAAATCGGCCGAGCCAATTTCAAAGAAACCACTCCGGCATTTGCCTGGAGCGATTTGGGGAAATCACAGAGGACCTAAACTGAATGGCCGGACGCGGGTTTGAACCCGAATGTGAGTCTAGTGTGCTAACCACTGCGCCATCTCACTCGGTATCAGACTTGGTGCATATATTACTTGCTATCTGGAGAGAAGCAATGAGCGGGTAATAGCAACCTAGCTATCAAAGGGGGCGGGGTGAGGATGTAAAAGAATCTTAATACCCAGACCACACTCACCTAATGTCTGAGAATGAGACCACTTATGGTCTTGCAACAAACTTTACACGTAATTAAAACCTTTACGAAACTTTTTATTGAGGACAACCTCTATTCCCCCATCAACCACCACCACCTCACGACACATCGCAAAATGAAGAAGGAAAAAATATTTGTCACTTCCGTATTTTCACTGCTGTTCATGTAGTAAAACTGAAGCATCAGGCCGGCCGGTGTGCCCCATCGGTTCTAGGCGCTACAGTCTGGAACCGCACGACCACTACGGTCGCAGGTTCGAATCCTGCCTTGGGCATGGATGTGTGTGACGTCCTAAGGTTAGTTAGGTTTAGGTAGTTCTAAGTTCTAGGGGACAGATGACCTCAGAAGTTAAGTCCCATAGTGCTCAGAGCCATTTGAACCATTTTTGAAGAATCAGGCGAACTCTATTCGCAACCCACATCGCAGAAAGTAGCACATATATAATTAAATGTACCTGTAAAATTGTATTATTGTACGACAAATAGTTGAGAGGATATGACATCATAGACATTGAGATGCGTGAAAAACTAGGTTTCTTATAACAGAGCCCAAACTACCCAGACTATCCATCGTTTGATAATGAGAGCAGTTAGCGATTTCCCGTAAACTTTAAACATAATTTCAAACCTTTTCTAATCTACTTTACGAACTTTGAGCATGCTGGAGTAGCTGTGAATCAGAAACTTCTGTTGATTATTACAACGAAAAACCAGTGAGAAGTTGCAAATTTCTCTTTTCTTTATTCAGTCGATGGCTATTTTCGGGCGTACAGTTGTCTGTGTACGCACATTTTTGACATGTTTTTGCATTTTCGGAAATATCGTATTTGATTATGTTACGATGATTTGAAAATGGGTCCCGACCCGAAACTAGTCATCGACTGAATAAAGAAAAATGAAATTTGCAACTTTGGAGTGATTTTTCGTTCCACTTTTCTACACCGATTCTCGCTTATATACTTAGCGTTTGATGTGTAACATAATAACTCGTTTGTAATGTAATCTGACGTCTTAAGCTGTTTTACACAGGGGAGTCTGGGTCTTCAAAGGATCAGGTTACTCACTATCTGGAAAAAAGCACAGTAGGGTTGTGTACCACCAAGATCCTATATGTCTGAGAATGAGAAGGGGATGACGTCGAAGAGTAGGTCAGGATCACGTGGAGTAATTTTAATCAAATTTGTTAGGTACGTGACTTGTTGTTGTCTTCAGTCCTGAGACTGGTTTGATGTGGCTCTCCATGCTACTCTATCCTGTGCAAGCTGCTTCATCTCCCAGTACGTACTGCAGCCTACATCCTTCGAATCTGCTTAGTGTATTCCTCCCTTGGTCTCCCTCTACAATTTTTACCCTCCACGGTGCCCTCCAATACTAAATTGGTGATCCCTTGATGCCTCAGGAGATGTCCTACCAACTGATCCCTTCTTCTAGTCAAGTTGTGCCACAAACGCATCTTCTCCCCAATTCTATTCAATACCTCCTCATTAGTTATGTGTGTACCTGACTTATTATTTATATAAAAGTACAGTGGGAGTACGATTCCCCGCTGCCACCAGGAGTGGGGCTGTGCATGAGAAGAGGTGACATAAAAATGTCTGAAAACGATCCGTTAGTATTTATTTTCTGTGTGTAGTTGACTTTGGAGACTATTGAAAATATAAATTGCAGTTTGTCTTTGTTTGTGCAGTTCATTGTGTCAATCAGTTGCGAAAATGGGAACTGTAGCGAGCCAATAATTTCGAGGTCTACGAACGTGCCACACGCCTCAATATTACGGATAAGTTAAAAAACCTCTCTGGAGTCTTATCACGTAAAACAGTAGAGAATCAGATATGGATGTGTACAACGTATATGACATACGCATTCGCGGACCAAGTCGTACATAGAAAGCTTGTACCAAGATAAATTAAAACAGAGAGCTACCCCTCAGGCAGCTTAATTCTGTTATTAAATACCCGCATATTTATACTTCATTTGCTGAAATCACATCCCTTCAACTGGTGGGAAGAGCGATATCTTTATGAACATTTTATAGATACGTACAGTATTAACGATATTGCAGTGCGTGTGTTATTCCAAATGACAACGTAAAGTTCCTTCGAACTTGCATGTCTTTATCAATCAACGCCGGGAAAGTGACCATCAAGTAAAATGTTTCCACTGTACTAGAATATATATAATGGATGTACGAGTGCAGGTTGTAGACACGTGGTTCACGTGTGGAAGTTAGGTTCTGGCCGTGAGTCTTGTTCGGACAGCCACTCGCGGCCTACTACTCGGCCGGTGTGGACATGTAATGCAGCGCTCCGTGTTGTAGCTAACTGGCTACGTACGCAAGTGTTACGGTACTTGTATATTGTGTTCTTTGTGCAGCCACCGAATTTGTAAGTAGTGATACTTCTTATTCAACGGATTCATCATCTTTGTGTATAGATCGTGAAGTGGAGGTTCCGCCCATAAATAATGTCCATGGATTCGATGAAGAAAAATACTTTGAGATTCGCCATTGACAAGAATACAAGACATGTGCAACCCACGACTTTGGACGTTCATGATTGGCTACAGGAAAATTTCGGTACTGAAAACCCAGGACAAATATGAATTCAGTCATCGAGGTGATTCTGTCAGTACCGTTGACATAAGTAACGCTAACAGCGAACTGAAAACTGTTAGGGTGCTAGATCTTCTCCAGAGCTAGACAACAAGGACTTAATACAGCCACTTTCTATTTACGGACAGGTGAAAAACGTCGAATTTAAAAAGTGGTATACTACATATAAGATCCAGTGCTACAATGGCATTACAGCTGTGCGAATGTTTGTTGCTTCCGACATCCCTTCCCACATTCTTGTAGGCGGTTGCAAGGCACACATAATATATGTTGGGCAAACTCCCACAAGTCACGTGTGCAATAAATCAGGACATCTACGAGAAAACTGCCCACGGTGCGTGTTTATTGTACGAAACAATCTGCAACAACGGACAAGAATTCAGGCACAATAATTGATTCCTTCAAGTACTGCAACGGGCAACGCCAAGAATACTCACGTGGAATCCACTGGGCACTCTCCTAGTTCAGTTGAAGAGGAATTCCCGCCCTTGAATGAGCGACTAGCATCAAATGAAGTACACAAGAACGCAGACAACGATCAAGAGAAATCAACAGCTAAGTAAGGACGTGGAAACTGACAAATTGCTCGCAATGAACAACAGGAGGATGCTTACTCTATTCACGCTAAATATCTGCGGAATAACAAGTGGAAAAAAATATGACGATTCTGGGGAATTTCTTATAAAGCAATGACTTAGATATTGCCTTCCTTCAGGAAGCAGCTTAAGAAGAGATGAAACTGCAACAGCAATTCAAAGCATAAAACAATGTTAGCTCCAGCGGTAGAGGTTGCTGCATTTTAAACAGAATGGAACTGGAATGAGAGAACTTAGAAGAGCAACTGGATGGCAGCGTTATCAAATCCAAACTCAATGACGCAGGGTGCGGCAGCGTTGATAACAGGATATTAAAAACATATTATCAGGCAGTAACTGTAATTTATTTATTACTTCTTATGTCAATTAATAGTTAAAGGTATGCCATTTACTAATGTGTAAGTCATTGTCCATTGCGTGGATTACTTTTTGAATATAACTCCTGTCAAGTGATCCCCCTCTCCACAACACATTCGTCTAGGCGGCGTTCGAAGCTTTCCACAACTTGGCGTAGCGTATTCCCTCGGACATTGCCGACGGTAGTTCTGATGCGATCCTTCAACTCAGGAATGGTGGCACAACGTGTTCGGAACACTTCTTTCTTCAGGTAGCCCCAAAGAAAAATGTCTGCACACGAAAGGTCAGGTGAGCGAGGCGGCCAGGAAATGTCACCAAAACGGGAAATTACTCTACGGGAAATGTCTGTCGCAAGAAATCTATGCAAATTCTGGCCACCATTCCTGAGTTGAAGGATCGCGTCAGAACTGAAGTCTGCAGTGTCCCAGGTAGTACATTACGCTGAGTTATGCAGAGCTTCCTACGCCGCCTAGATGAATGTGTTGTGCAGAGGGGGCATCACTTGACAGGATTCATATTCAAAAAGTAATCCACGCAATGGACAATGACTTACAAATTAGTAAATGGCATACCTTTAACTATTAATTGACTTAAGAGGTAATAAATAAATTAGTTACTACCGGATGGTGTGTTTTTAATATCCTACTATGAACGCTGCCGCACCCTGTATAATAATATTAGACCCCAATGCCCCGTCAGGAACACATAACGGAACTATTAGAGAAAGGTGTTTTAGTGAAACTATCCCGTACTAAATGAGACACGCAAAGGGGGACATAATAATGGGAGGAGATTTTAGTTGTGTTGTAAGACCGGAAGACAGAATAGAATTAACCGCTAATTGTGTCCCATTAAATACCATTATCGGAGATCTAAAACTTATAGACGTCATAGATCGACTAGTCATCACGCGATACCAGTATATGTGCGTATCTCCACTGTCAGCCTCCAGGCTGTACAAGACTGTCAGCTTCTCGGACTACCATACAGTTGTTAAAATAGAAGGCTTACCGCGTTCCACCGTAATGAGAAATGGATACTAGAAGTTAGACTGCAACCTGCTCAACATCGAGTGGGCAAATCAGAATTCTGCGAATAGTGTCGAACATGGTTCATCGGAAGCAGTTCCTTACTAGCGTTCTTGATTGGTGGGATAAACTGGTGAAACCTGGAATTCGTAAACTGTTCAGAAACCTGGCATATAGTAACAGTGACACTAAAATAAACAACACAGAACTGTAGTATGCAACTGTTCGATAGCTCTAAGAAAAAGTGGATAACGGAGAAGACCGATCTCGCGAATTGAAGAAATTCTAAAAGAAGATACTAGAACTACAGGAAAAGGAACTCGGAGGAAAAATAATCACTTACATAGATAAGGGATACATTCCAAACGAAAAATCGAGCATCGACCACTTCAGTAACGAATAGGAACAGTGGGGACAGATGTTGATCGTACATCTACCGTCTTCCGACGGGAACGACACCATTAATGTGGATCTTTAAAGGCAGTACCACCATTACACTGTCGTTTATTTACAGTGTTAAATTTACAATTACACAATCATGATTTCGGCTTCAAAGTGCCTTTATCAAGTTTTTTCTGTAAGCAGATTAGACAATAACAGTGAAATACATAAGAAGTGATATAACCATACAAGAATCCATATTTATAATGCTTACTTACAAGTATTATAAATTGTCTAAGATGGCATACTGTCGTATTAAAATACACTATTAGACACATCGTCTAAGAGTCGATCTTTCTGGTAGAGCCTAACGATTTGTTTCATTACTGTGTATACCATCTTGACTGAATGACAGATGGCTGTCAAATTGTCTTGGTCAAAGAAATTCCTGTTACAAGCAGGTGACTTTTTTTATCTTTGGACTCAGTGTCCGGTAGGGTAGGAAAGGTTAGAAGCAATTTATTTTCTTCGGTAGTTGTTACATCTTTGCAGTATCTGTTTATCTTAGCATACAATGAAGTTGCCTGCTCATAAACATAAATAGTAACAAATCTCTCGATAATATTAGCTGCATCCATAAATATAATAGTCCAGCTAATCATTGACGTTGTTTAAAGTACATTTTAGAAGGTAAATATACAGCTTTGTAAGTGAAATTAACACATGGCCAACTCTAAGATGTGTAATTTTGCCTCAATTCAGAATTAATACAATACAGTACAATTACTTATCCTACTCACTCATTAATTAACGATTGAGGTTTGAAGCGATATTTATGATGTAAGTATCATCAGGCATGTAAATCCTGTAACATGTGGTAGAACATTACTTAGGAATATGTGCAAATAACACAGGTGTGTGAAACATGTCTTGTACATAAAAGCATTTAAGCAAATAAAAGAATCAAACGATTTCATGTTAAAAGGCACATTTAAATTTAACATAATATAAAGAGTAGAGATATCCTAGTATTTGTTAATGGTTGATGAGATGCAATTACAAATGTGAGTGCACAGTGGTATTGATACATACGGCTGCAGTCTTCGTGCTATAAAGCTTATTTACATGTTTTAGTAGTGACATCTTACTTATATGATGTAAAGATGACATAGTAATGTTAACAAATAAATCAGCTACTACATATGAAAGCCCCAAGTGGGTTAATTACTATTTCTTAACAACAATGATAAATGTAATATTATTTATCATAGTTACTTCTTAGAGAGGTAATAATCATCTGTGAAGAAACACAAGGTCAAGAATACTACGAATCATTCATTGAAATCTGTAGGTATATGGAGTGCAAGTGTAAAGGGGGGGGGGGGAAGGATGGATCGGGGGGAGTTATAAAATGACTAATGAAATGATGAAGAAGAAGCTATTATAGTGAGGGGGGGGGGAGAAAATGGTAACTAATAAAGGAATAAGAATAAAAATGTGAAGTGATTTTTTTTTTATTTTTGTAAATTAAGATACACCTATGGTAAATGGGCGCTTATAAATGTTAAAGCTAGGACCAAATGTTAGCATATGGTAGGGCATTGTGTGAGAACGATGTGTCCAAAGTGAAGGTACGGCTTAAGTGTGTATCAGTATAGCCGCGCGGGATTAGCCGAACGGTCAGAGGTGCTGCAGTCATGGACTGTGCGGCTGATCCCGGCGGAGGTTCGAGTCCTCCCTTGGCCATGAGTGTGTGTGTTTGTCCTTAGGATAATTTAGGTTAAGTAGTGTGTAAGCTTAGGGACTGATGACCTTAGCAGTTAAGTCCCATAAGATTTCACACACATTTGAACATTTTTTTTTGTATCAGTATGTTCTCTGTGTGGATTCATATATGCTAGTATTTTATGTACTTGACCAAGACAGTTTGATACTTAGCCAACTGTCATTCAGTCATGATGGTATACACAGTAAAGAAACAAAGCAGTAGGCTCTGTCATATATATCGACTCTTAGACAATGTGTCTAATATTGTATTTTAATACGTCAGGCAACTTATAACACTTGTAAGCAAGCATTATAAATATGGATTCTTATACGGTTGTATCACTTCTTATGTATTTCACTGTTATTGTCTAATCTGCTTTCATAAAACACTTGATAAAGGCACTTTGAAGCCGATATCATGATTGTGTAAGTGTAAATGTAACACTGCAAATAAACAACGGTCTAATGGCGGTACTGACTTTAAAGAAATATATTATGACTGTGGCCCCGCATTATGAAAAAATTATTAATGTGGAAGATATTAAGGACCATTACCGGAGACTGTTCGGAGAACAACCATTAGGTCATACCAGGGCCGAATGTTTGCTACAACATTGCACGATTTCCTCCACCAACGAAAATGTCACTACGTTGAGAGATCCCGTAACCGAAGAAGAAACTGCAGACCTTATAAAGCAGTTACAAGCAGACAGGAGTCGGGGAATTGACGGCTTTCCGAGTGGATTTTTTCAAAGTATTCTGGTCAGTTGTCGAAGCGGAATTCACGTAGGTTATTAAAGAGAATTAAAGGCTGGGTCAAATATATGAGGAAAATGAAACAGGAGTTTATGTCCGTGTACCAAAAATTCAGAAACGAAGAAGAATAACTGAGTATAGGGCAATAACTTCCTTACGTGGCGACTCAAATATAAGGGTGCGCATAATAGCCGCAAAACTAAAAGAAACTCTTCCAGAGATAATCGGCTCTGGCAAAACGTGTAGTTTTCCCAACAGGAAGATCATTGATGGACTTATCTGAGAGACACGACCTTCTTCTCGTGTATGTACCAAACCCGAACAATGGGACTGTTGAACACCGACCTAGAAAATGCATTTGACAAAGTCAGTCACCAGTGTCTAAGGAATTTGTTACATCGCTGTAACTTCCTATAGGCCACAAGATATTTGCTACTTCCTGGCCGGAATCCATTGGTCTTCAAAATACAAATAAACGGCATCCATTGGTCTTCAAAATACAAATAAACGGCATCTTCACGGGAGAATTCTCAATTTAGCACTCAGTCCGGCAGGGACAGGGATGCCCGTTATCCGTGATATCATTTACAATTTCAGTGGAGCCAATGATCCGTTCAATCACCAACCAGATCTCTGGAATAAATATTGGTGCACAAAAATTCGCCGTTAACATTTCTGCCGACGATATAACAATTGCATTTATGCAGCATCAAGACACTGGGAAGATATTATAGAAAATGGATTTTTATAAGGAAGCAGCGGGAGCAACAATAAACAGCAAAACCTGGCTCCTATGGTTGAACAAAACGTCACAACTCAGGCCACATCCCATCAGAGAATGCGACGAAATGGAAGTGCTCGGCGTTAAACTGAAGAAAAATATGAAGGAACTGGTTGAAGATTCTTCCAAATCAGTGGTGGAGAAAGTAAGAGGCGCCTTAATAGCGAACAGTACTAGGAACTTAAATATAACTCAACGGTTCAGTATGTCAGTATGCTGGTCTTTTACAAATGTGTCTATACAGCTCAAATAATGCCCACTGAGCGACATTATATTGCTCAAATAAAGAAGTATATAGGGTGGCTCATCTCGAAAGGGTCCGCCCCGATAGCTGAGTGGTCAGCGCGGCGGTCTGTCGCGCCAAGGGGCCCGGGTTCGATTCCCGGCTGGTTGGAGATTTTCTTCGCTCAGGTACTGGGTGTTGTGTTGTCCTCATTATCATTCCATCATCATGAGTGGAACGCAACGGGAAAACGCCACTGGGACCACTTCCTTAGACACTCTTGCGGTGGACTTCTCTGACGAGGCTTCCCCCATACAAGACCTGCCGTAAGGCATAAAAAAAAGTAAGTAGTATCTGGAATGTGATGTTACTCTGTGTTGCCAGAGGCTAGCAAACAAAACCGTCAAATGGAGATGTATTAGGCTCAATAGATTGTGAGAAAAAAATGCACTGCCCTCATAGTTAAAAATCTTATTAAATCCTTGAATCAGCCAGAAGTCAGTCGGTTTTATTGAAGGCCTATCCATACACTGTTTATAAAAATAAGAATGTTTAAAAAGGAAAACACCAAACAATTACTTTTTAAACGAAATCTCGAGTTTATGTAAATGTATATCTTAGTTCCCTTATTTAAAACGCAGTCAGAAAAACTTTATTTCTTATAAAATACGAACTACGTAATAACATACACCTAAGAAGAAAGAGATTTAGGTTTCGAGAGGAAATAGGAATAGTCCACAAACAAAATCATATTAAGAGAGAAATGACAGTAATGCTGTATACTTTAGCAACTTTGAAAAATTACGAAATGATGCCTTTTGGTAACTTACAACAGTAAATTTGTTATAAATTATAAATAAAATATATATTGTTACAAAATGAGGATAAAAGATGAACATCAACACCAGCAAAACGAGGATAATGGAATGTAGTCGAATTAAGTCGAGTGATGCTGAGGGAATTAGATTAGGCAATGAGGCACTTAAAGTAGTAGATGAGTTTTGATATTTGGGGAGCAAAATAACTGATGATGGTCGAAGTAGAGAGTATGTAAAATGTAGACCGGCAATGGCAAGGAAAGCGTTTCTGAAGAAGAGAAATTTGTTAACATCGAGTATAGATTTAAGTGTCAGGAAGTCGTTTCCGAAAGTATTTGTATGGAGTTTAGCCATGTATGGGAGTGAAACATGGACGATAAATAGTTTGGACAAGGCGAGAATACAAGCTTTTGAAGTGTGGTGCTATAGAAGAATACTAAAGATTGGATGGGTATATCACATAACTAATGAGGAGGTATTGAATAGAATTGGAGAGAAGAGAAGTTTGTGGCACAACGTGACTAGAAGAAGGGATCGGTTGGTAGGACATGTTCTGATGCTTCAAGGTATCACTAATTTAGTATTGGAGGGCAGCATGCAGGGTAAAAATAGCAGAGGGAGACCAAGAGATGAATACACCAAGCATATTCAGAAGGATATATGTCGCAGTTGGTACTGGGAGATGAAAAAGCTTGCACAGGACAGAGTAGCACGGAGAGCTGCATCAAACCAGTCTCTGGACTGAAGACCACAACAACAACAACAACAACAACAAAATGATTTCCAGATGATAAGGCGCCCTCTCACGATAAACGGTAAATCCGGGTTCGAGTCCCAGTCCGGCACAAATTTTCATTGTCGTAAACCCATTATACAGCTATTGGTAGTCCTTATTCGCAATACATTTTATGCATTTTGCATAGACGTCAAGCGTCACTCGAGGTTGAGCTGATATTGTGATAGGTGGCGCAGATCTGCAGTACAAATAATTTTCGAGAATACCAAGAAAACGTAGATTGACAACACTGCATAAACATTTCTGATTTCAGTTTTGATTATGGGCGTCTTTTGGAAATTGTTTAGGAAATAACTGCTGAGCTATGAAGAAAGGTTTTGATTTATCAATGTTTACATTGCACATAGTTACAAAAACTTTGGAGCCAGAGACCCGCTATCGACTGCAATCTTTAAATTCATCACATGAAACCCACAAGATGTATATGTGCCATGTTATACTGAATGGTGGATGAGGCTTTATTCTGTTCGACCACAACAGTTACGCGTGCCTCCTGAACAAGAACTATGTGCTGCATAACCATTACCAATAGTCTGTATGAGGATGAAGAATACATATACACTGATAAACAACAATTAAAGCATGAATAGTTATATACTGTGAATAGTGCAATCCATGTTTTGCGTATGTTTTTTTGGCCTCAACCGATGCACAGATTTACTAGAGTGTAGTGAGAGTGATATTCTAGGGTGCCCTTTCCCCAGCCCTGCCAGCGTCAATTACAGTAACGCCTGCTGCTGAGTACGCGACTGAGCCTGTGGTAGCAGGTTAGGTGAGTGGACATTACAGGCACTGATCAACAGCAGTCACCATAGTGTGTATACGCGTACGACCAGCTATACTTCTGCCTGGCTACTTACAAAATGATTACGGTTTTACTGCTCGGAACATTTTATCATTAATTTTCAAGGTCGTTCATTGACTCTATTTGGATCCTTCCACTTACTTTATTGTTAATTCTGCAATCTCGTTGTCATTGTTAGCAGGGCTTCTGCAACAAACTCTTTCATCTGAGCTGTTACGGTGTCAGACAGACGTAGTACATTATTTCGCCTCAAGCATAGCCCTCGTTAATCTAGGGAGCTTTCCTTTTAATTATCTAATTGTCTGCATGTATTCTAATTCATCAGTTCTTCAAAATGCAGACCGTTGAATAAGCGCTTGCTAGACGTGAGCTGTAAGCTGTTCCTGAGGGACTCAATTGGATTGAAAGCTAATCTTCGGGCCGGCTATTCGATTTTCCACGCACTCATTTTGTCAAAAGCATTACGTTATGGCACTCCCTTTATGAACGGGAGTTCTGTCTCGTTGGAAATGAAATGTGCCAGAGCTCAGGTAGCAAGGTATTGTCCGATATTGCCTGGCGTTCAACTGCAAGCGGAGGACCACATCTCCCCGTCCTCCACCCCTAAATGTATGACGTCAATGCAGGTAATGCTGTTTCATGGCTGTAGAACACATCAACGCCGTACTGTAGCTCTCCGACAGAGTCAATAGTTGGCATTAATGTTTATTCCTCTTCAAACGCCAATCAAAACCAAGTAGCTGTTGTTCCTACGATCTTTCCGCTTACTATACCGACTTTTTCGGCTTCCTTTGTCGAGATAGGGTTTTCAAATTCCCACATATTTTCTCTTCAGAAATTTATTTCTCAGTATTCCTCACTGTATCCGTGGTTTCTGAAATATCTGGCCGGCCGCTGGTGGCCGAGCGGTTATAGGCGCTTCAGTCTGGAACCGCGCGACCACTACGGTCGCAGGTTCGAATCCTGCCTCGGGCATGAATGTGTGTGATGTCCTTAGGTTAGTTAGGGTTAAGTAGTTCTAAGTTCTAGGGGACTGATGACCTGAGATGTTAAGTCCCATAGTGCTCAGAGCCATTTGAACCATTTGAAATATCTCACGCGAAATGCTCTAATTCGTGAATTTTTTATAATTCTGTTATGGTAATAACGCTAATGTCTGTCTCTTTACGCATGTGTAACTAGCAAATATCTCATACTTATAGAGAAATCGCATAATAATATACAAAAAGTCTCGGACGTAGGTTTAGGTAACAATACATAAGGATGGAACTTCACACGAAAATATACGTAGAAACTTTCATTTTAACATTAATAAGGGAGTGGTGACTTTCTGAGTTGTCAGACAGTCTCTTAGGGCTGCTGTCTCATATATGTGTAGCTGGTTGGTTGGTTGGTTGTTTGAGGTGAAAGGGACCAAACAGCGAGGTCATCAGTCCCTTGTTTCAAATAGACTCCATGCTGCTAACGGGACATCTCAGAAAAGGCAGAACAATAAAACGGAAAAAGGGGAAACGTAAAAGGGCAGTCACGTTGTCATTAGTAAAAACAAACGAGGGAAGTTGGCAAGAGAACGAACCCAACACTATGCTGAAGCAGCATAGGCAAGACCACCTGTGACTTAAAAAGGACAACCGCTATAATGCAGAAAGTACGGATGGGAATAGAAAAACTAACCAAGCCTTAAAAAGAAGGGGTAAAAACAGAGTAAAAGGGAAAGAAAAGAGGATTCCAGGCAGGGAGGTGAATCGGGAATCTCTGAACACCGCCTACAGTGGGAGACACCCAAACACTCACCGCCCTGCCCCAACACCAGAGGGAGATTAAAAACTTTAAAACTGAGAATAAAAACCACTCTCCCGGAGGAAACCTAGAACCAGAGAGACCATCCGGGAATCGTCAGCCAACATCAAAGGTAAAGTGTGGGGGAGTCTGTACTTCGCACGCAGAGCCAAAAGAAGGGGGCATTCAACCAAAATGTGGGCCACTGACTGGAAGGCTCCACAACCACATAGCGGGGGTGGCTCATCACGCAAAAGGAAACCATGGGTCAGCCTGGTATGGCCAATGCGGAGACGACACAGTGTGGTCGAGTCCTTGCGGGAGAGGAGAAAGGAAGAACGCCATGGGCCTGGATTCACCTTAATGGCACGAAGTTTATTAGACAGTGGAGTAGCCTCCCAAGAACTGGCCCATGACTGTGCAAAGTGGGATTTGATGTGAAGCCGTAAATCCGCTGCAGGAGGGGTTACAGAAAACGGGGGGTAAGTAACTGCTCCCCCAGCCAAACGATCAGCGAGCTCATTACCCGGGATACCCACATGGCCCGGGACCCATAGGAAGTCAATGGAACAAGCAGCACGGTGAAGATCAGCGAGATGGTCATGGATGGCAGAGACCAAGGGATGGCGCGAAAAACACCGGTCAATAGCAAGAAGGCCACTCATCGAGTCCGTACATAACAAAACGCGGTTGTGTTGGGATTGTTTAATAAAGGTAAGGGCCCGGGATATGGCCATCAATTCCGCGGTAAACACCCCACATGAGGGTGGCAGCAGATGATTTTCCGTTCCAACAAAGGACGTGAAGGCATACCCAACATGATCAGCAGATTTAGAGCCATCAGTGTAAAAAACAACAGCATCCCGAAACTCCCATAAAATTTGGCGGAAAAAGGAACGGAACACCACCGGGGAGATGGAATCTTTCGGACCGCGGCGGAGATCCATCCGAATTCGAGGCCGAGGAACTAACCAAGGAGGGGTGGAGGGGAGGGAGCGAGGAAGACAGGACAAAGAAGGAAGCCGGAAATCACGGGTAAGAGACGCAAGGCGCAGCCCAACCGGTAAACCCGCCCGAGGGCGGGAGTCAGGCGGGCGACGTCCATGGTCTGGAAATAGGATAGAATAGGAAGGATGAGCGGGAGAAGAACGGATAGTAAGGGCATAAGACACCAGAAGCTGGGACCGCCGAACAGAAAGGGGGGGGGATCCCAGCTTCAACCAGGAGACTATCAACAGGGCTAGTAGGGAAGGCACCGGTGGCCAAACGGATACCACGATGGTGGACCGGATCCAGCATGTGCAGCGTGGAAGGAGCAGCTGAACCATAAACTTGACAACCATAGTCCAAACGTGACAGAACTAGAGCACGATAAAGACGGAGGAGGAGGGAACGGTCCGCACCCCAAGAGGAGTGGGCAAGGAAGCGAAGGACATTGAGTTTACGGAAACATCCTACCTTCAGGAGTCTGATATGGGGCAGCCAAGTGAGCTTGTTGTCAAAAAGAAGACCCAGGAAACGAAACTGTGGAACCACAGGCAATTGTTGTGCAGCAAGATAGAGCTCTGGATCAGGGTGGACCGTAGTACGGCGACAGAAGTGGACCACCCGCGATTTTAAAGGAGAGAATTGAAACCTGTGTGAGTGGGTCCATGCAGAGGCACGCCGTATAGCCACCTGGAGCTGCCGTTCTCCAGATGCCATCGAGGAGGAACTAACCCAAATGCAGAAATCATCCACATACAGGGCAGGAGCGACCAAGGGACCGACAGAGGCCACAAGTCCATCGATAGCAATGAGGAAAAGAAGGACACTCAAGACAGAACCCTGTGGGATGCCCGTCTCCTGGGTCTGTGGAGAACTAAAAGCAGTACCAACTCTAACTCTGAATGACCGATGGATCAGGAACTGGAGGATAAAAATCGGGAGTGGGCCCCGAAGACCCCACTGATGAAGGGTTAGTAAGATGTGATGGCGCCAGGCCGTGTCATAGGCCTTGCGAAGGTCAAAAAACACTGCAACCAAATGGCGGCGCTGGGAAAAAGCCTGCCGAACTGCAGATTCCAAGCGAAGTAAATGATCGATTGGAGATCGTCCCTCTCTAAAGCCACACTGGTATGGGGACAATAGATCCCGAGATTCGAGGACCCAAGTGAGCCGACGGGCTACCAGCCGTTCAAGTAACTTACAGCCAACATTGGTCAAACTAATTGGCCGATAGCTGTCAACAGATAGGGGGTTCTGACCAGGCTTAAGGACAGGAACCACAATGCTATCCCTCCACTGAGAAGGGAAGTCACCCTGGAGCCAGATACGGTTAAACACCCGAAGAAGATGGTGCCGTTGTGGAGCACTGAGATGTTGAAGCAGCTGGTTATGAATGGAATCGGGGCCAGGGGCCGTATCATGAGAAGAAGATAGAGCAGAAAGAAATTCCCATTCAGTGAAAGGTTCGTTGTAAGATTCTGACGCACAAGTGGTGAAACATAAGGCGACAGCTTCAGCCTGCTGTTTTTGATGAAGGAAAGCAGCTGGATAGGAGGCCGACGCCGATGCCATGGCAAAATGGGTCGCAAGATGTTCTGCGAGAACTAATGTGTCCGTACAAATGCCATCTGGGAGGTGAAGGCCTGGGAGGGTGGACTGCCGATGGCAACCTTGGAGAGAGCGAAGTGTAGCCCATACCCGCGACAGAGGGACAGTGGAACCAAGGGAAGAAACGAATCGTTCCCAACATATCCGCTTGCTCTGTTTGATTAAATAACGGGCTTTAGCGCGAAGGCGCTTAAAGGTAGAAAGGCTGGCTACAGATGGGTGCCTCTTGAAGTGTTGCAAAGCTCGACGGCGATCACGGATGGCAATGGCAATGGCCGTACTCCACCACGGGACTGGCCGACGACGAAATTGGCCAGATGAGCGCGGGACAGCAAGGGTAGCCGCGCGAACAATCGCGTCAGACACGTCACGTACGACGTCATCAATACAACCCGACAAAGAGGGAGAAAACTCGACCTGTGCAGTGTATAGAGGCCAATCGGCGCGGTGGAAAGACCAACGAGGTAACCTATCCATCGGGGAGCGGGAAGGGAGCGTGATAATCAACGGGAAATGGTCACTATCACAAAGGTCGTCGTGTGGCGACCAGTGTAATGAAGGGAGGAGAGAGGGAGAAGAAAGAGAAAGATCAATGGCAGAAAAGGTACCAGGACCAGCACTGAAATGAGTAGGGGAGCCATCATTAAGAAGGCACAGGTCGTGGTCTGCAATAAATTGGTCGATAAGAAGACCTCGTCTAGATGGAAAGGCACTGCCCCACAAAGGATGATGAGCATTAAAATCCCCAAGGAGGAGGAAGGGAGGAGGAAGTTGCTGAAGAAGGGTGGTTAAGGCAGCAGGTGTGAAAGTCCTGTCAGGAGGGAGATAAAGATTGCATACTGTGACTGCAGAGTCTAAGTGGACCCTAACAGCAACCGCTTCCAATGTAGTTTGGAGAGGAATCCACGTGCTAGCAATGTCTGTATGGACCAACGTACAAACACCACCAGAAGCCCGCAAGGGTCCGACCCGATTTCGACAGAAAACACGGAACCCACGGAGGGTCGGTGAGTGAGCATCAGTAAAATGAGATTCCTGGAGAACCACACAAGCTGCTGAGTAGGACGAGAGAAGGGATTTCAATTCCGGAAGGTGACGATAATAGCCATTACAATTCCATTGGAGAACCACAGAACGATGGTTTAAATGAGGGCTGAACACGCTGAATCCAGTCATACCGCCGGGTCCCCACCCGTCACCGACAAGGAGGGGGCGACGTCCATAAAAGACAGGTCAGAATCCGGTTGCGAAGTCGGGGAAGGGACCTCCGGTGGTACCAGAGGCTCTTTGTCCCGGGACTTATGTTTCTTCTTCTTTTCAGGCTGAGATCGAGGAGGGCTGTGTGGCATAATGGAGCCAGCTGCAGCAAGATCAGGAACAGAAAGAGACCGGGCGACCTGGGGGCCGATAGACCGCGGCTCTCGCGGTCGCCGCGCTGCAGCAGACCTCTGACCTGGAAGGTGCCGGGAAGGGGCATCCCGGGAGAGGCGCCCTTGACCGGCAGACGCCGAAGGAGTGGGACACTTCTCCGGCTGGGGAGGGGGAGCAGCGCCCAGAGGAGAGGGGGTGGGAGCCGCAGGGGAGAGGGGAATGAGAGGGGTCCGGGATGGGGGTAAGGAAGGGGGAGGAAGGGATGAAGATGTAACCAAGGCGTAACTAGGTTGCATGGACACAGGGTGCAATCGTGCATATTTCTTACGGGCCTCTGTGTAGCTTAAACGATCAAGGGACTTATACTCCTGTATCTTTTTTTCTTTCTTATAGACTGGGCAACCTGCTGAACGTGGAGAATGACTACCATGACAATTTACACATACAGGAGGGGGAACACAGGGACTCCCCTCATGGAGTGGACGTCCACAGTCGCCACAGAGGGGGTCCTGGGAACAGCGAGAAGACATGTGGCCAAAACGCAAGCACTTAAAACACCGCATAGGAGGTGGGATGTACGGCTTCACATCACAGCGATAGACCATAATCTTAACTTTCTCAGGAAGGGTATCCCCTTCAAAGGCCAGGATAAAGGCACCAGTATCAATACGATTATCCTTAGGACCCTTCTGAACACGCCGGACGAAGTGAACACCCCGCCGTCCGAGATTGTCCCGAAGTTCCTCATCAGTTTGAAGGATGAGGTCTCTGTGAAAAATCACACCTTGTACCATATTTAGAGACTGGTGAGGGGTAATGGACACGGGAATTGTGCCAAGGTGGGTACAGGCACGAAGGGCCGCAGATTGGGCAGCCGAAGCAGTTTTTATCAGCAACGAACCCGACCGCATCTTGCTCAGGGAGTCCACTTCGCCGAACTTGTCTTCAATGTGTTCCACAAAGAATAAAGGTTTGACACTGGTGAAAGTATCTCCATCAGTCCTAGTGCAAACTAAATAACGGGGGAAAGGTTTTGCCCCTAGACGACGGGCCTGACCCTCCTCCCAGGGGGTAGCCACGGAAGGGAAGGCCGAAGGAGCAAGAGAAGCAGCACTTGAGGAATCAGTACCACGCAGAGAGACGGCCGCAGAAGAGCGGCCAGAGGTTTGGACCCGTATGCGTTTCATCTGCATAGCGTCCGCCCTGATACCACCCACTCCGATCAGGGGCTCTCCTCACGGGCGCCACCCAGCCACAGCAAGGGCCGTCTGGCACGGCGGCCATTGCCGGGAGTTCCGATGCTCCAGGATGACGAGCAACCACTCCAAGGCATGCATGAGGAGGTCACAGCTCAGGTATCAGAAGTGTGATCCCTGTGTGTTCAGGGGGCTCAACCAAAAGGGTACATAGCGACCCCACCACACGGGCTGGCTACCGTGCTGGCTATGCACCCTAGCATCAGACAACGACGTAAAAGAAAAGGTGGAATGTACTAGAAGGGCACACGTCGGAGACACTAGGTAAGGTGCTCTTCCCCAAATGGCTCACACTACGGAAGAGAAATTTTGGAATGGAGGTCAAACCCCAGAGGGGGACCAAGGAATGCCAAAAGGAGGAGATGATTACGCAACAAAGCCGGAGTGTAAAACCAACAGAACCAGGAGGATAGCGGGGGCCAACATAAGCAAGGACACCAATAGAGGGAGAGGAGAGGGCGAGGGGAAAGGGGTATGGAGGGGAAAGGAGGGGAAGGGAAAGGAAAGGCAGCCCGGGAGAGAAAGAAGGCTGCAATGGCTCGGGGCCCCGTGCTCGCCACACACGTATCCACAAAAGAGTTGTGGACCCCCTGGGGGGCATATATGTGTACTTCTCAACTGCTTGCTAAATGATCATGAACTTTTGTGACAGGCGTACTGCAGTTAGTGGGATGTTGGCAGCTTGAATCATCCTTCAGTTAGACATTCTATCGGATGGCTGTAAATGCTATGGAAGCAGGTCGTTTCTGTCGAGAAATCCGCCGAGGAAGTTGCTAGATTTTATAAATAAATCTTTTTAACGCTCGAACGAGAAATCCTTAAAACGTATCCATCATATTTTTGGAAGAAGCAACATTTCTGTTGTTAATAGCCATCATACATTTGAAAAATTTTTGTATAGAGAAACATTTGGCATATTCACAAGTTTGGTTAAATCATTAACCAAATAACTAGTTGCAGCCAACGAGGGTCATTTTCAGATCAACAATAAAGTGACAAATACAAAATAGAGTTAGAGAAATGACTTCAAACTAAAAGTAATAGAATAAAATATACCTCCAGTACAGTCGGTAAACAGCCAAGAGTATTTTGCAATATTTCATAACACTAGTCAACAGCCATTTTGCACCTGGGATGTGATACATCAACTAGTACGCATTTTGGTGTGTGGGATCCGAATATACCTAGCACGTACCATTTTTGAGTTTTTAAATGTATTTTATTTTTCGTATTCCGGATTTCACTTTTTTCTGTTCTTCTGTTTTGACGTTTAACTGTTTGGTTTTGATTTGCAGAGGAGAGCTAGAAGATCTACAGATAGTCAGTAAATGGTTGGTGTGGTAATCCAGTGGTGTGAAAGAGATCCTCACTGAGTGTTTCCTGTGAAAGATGTGCAAACTTTTTGTGTTTAAAACTTACAGTAAGAAAAATGGCAACTAGTAAACCACCCCGACATCTTCTGTTATTTGGTGCGAAATTCACTTCAAAAGCCCAAGACAAAAAAACAATCACTGATTTGGTTAAGATGTCATATAAATTGTATTTTGATTTTCCTGTTGGTGGTCAAGATAAAAATGTTGCCCCTCATATTGCCTGCATAACCTGTACTACAACTTTAACTGAGTCCCTGGTGTGAGCCTAAAGACCATTATTCAGACTGTTACTTCTGTCTTACAAATATTTTGGGACATTCAAGCAAAACTAGGCATAAAATAAAGTATCCAAATGTATCTTCAGTGCATTTTCCTGTGCCCCATGATGAGGGGTTGCCTTTCCTTGTCTGTAACTTGAAAGCCACGGAACCAGACCCCATGACAAGTGAATCAGAAAGTATTGAACATATAGAAGAGTACTGCCCTCAATATCATGACACTTCGCCAAAGTCTTTAATCAAAAGGAATTCAACGATTCGGTTCGCGATCTACAACTTTCGAAACAGCAAGCTGAACTCTTGGGGTCGACACTGCAACAACAGAATCTTCTAGCTCCTGTTTCAGATCAAGAGGTGCTTCCTTCGCTCAATATTTCGATATGCAGAATTCAATGTGTGTATGTAGAGATGTCAATGATCTGCTGATGTAGCTAGGTGTACAACATAATCCACAGGAGTGGCGACTATTTATTGACTCTAGTACAACCAGCTTGAAAGCAGTACTACTGCACAATGACAATGCATTTCCATCGGTACCTTTGGCTTACGCAGTAGACATGAAAGAAACTTATGAAACCATGGCTTTGCTGCTAGAGAAAATCAACTATAAGCCTCATGAATTGCAGCTTTCCTGTGATTTAAAAGTTGTTGCACTCCTTATAGGTTTACAGGCTGGATTTACGAAATACTGCTGCTTTTTGTGCCTTTAGGACAACTGTGACACCAAGAACCACTATACAGTCAAGGAATGGCCTATAAGGAACTCATACGTTCCTGGAAACATAAATGTGAACTGTACCCCATTGGTTGAACCCGATAAATCATTTTGCCGCCCCTTCATATCAAGTTGGGCCTAATCAAGAACATTGTAAAATCTCTGGGTAAAAAAGGTGAGGCCTTCAATCACTTAAAAGAAAAGTTTCCCAAATTAAGTGAGGCAAAACTGAAAGAGGGTATATTTGTTGGACTACAAATAAGAAAATTACTGAAAGCTCCAGCCTTTGATACCAAACTCACAGATATCCAATTAGCTGCTTGGTCTTCTTTTAAAGCAATTGTGAAGGGCTTTTTGGGTAACATAAAAAACAAAAAACTATGTTACCATTGTGAATGAGCTGTTGGACAACTATAAGAACATAGGGTGTAGAATGTCGCTTAAAATTCACTTTTTACGTTCTCACATTGATTTCTCCCGGAAAATGTGGGAGCCGTAAGCGATGACCACGGTGAACGCTTTCACCAAGATATTCTTACCATTTAACACAGTTACCAAGGCCATTGAAACCCTTCGATGATGGGTGATTACTGCTGGGGTCTTTTTAGGGACAGTGATGAAACGGCAAACAAAAGAAGATCTCTGTCGTCGCATTTTTCAAAAACTAAAGACGATTCAAGGTGAAAATATCTTCTGAACTAATTTAGACCTTTTGTTGGCGTCATGCCCATATATACATTCAAAATAATTTTGATTTCAAACGTTCTGAATATGTATTTTTGTTTGAATTAAGTTGTGTCAATTTTCGCTGTTGCCATTTTTTATTCTGCTGTGTACCTGGGAAATGTGTCATAGAGAAAAATTGATTTTGCCAGAGTATTCAGTACCCCAAAATTAGGTAAATTCACCCAATTACAAACCAGATGCAGAAAAAAGTTTAAATTTGTTAACTAGTTTAATTCTGCAGATCGTAAATAGTGAGAAAACCAAATTGTATTATTATGTAAAACATACCCAATTTTACTTCTGCTGTTCAATCTTTGTACAACTGTTTTTAACTTACTTGCATTATATATGTATTTTTTGCAAATCCTTTGTGGGACATTACAGTCCGATTCTTATGTTGACGTTGGCCTACCAATGATTTGAACCTATTTCACATCTAAATATGAGAGTTTGAACTGTATAAACCGATAAAGTGAACGAAATAAAGGTTCTATTCTGCAGCTGACGACTGACTTATTATCTTTGTTGAAATATTCTACAGCTAAGAACAAAATTACACATTCTCTTCTAGTTTATTCCACCATATTGTAGCCCCATAAATTATCATAGTTATTACAGTGGTGTATGTCCACTACACACTCGTAGGGTTAAGACTCCAGTTTTTACTGTAGGCCCTTCTAGTGAACTTGACAGCACCTTTCGGGTTCGAACATGTATTCTTTATGTGAGGGGTCCACGATAGACTTCAGTCCTCCCTCTACTTGTAGAGTTCCTTCGAAGAGCTTGAGATTATAAAACGTTGCCTGGATATGCTTCGTCTTGAATGGCTACTACAACAGTTTTCTTGGGACTGTCCCTTACATCCTGTTTCCTGCACCAGTTTTGCACAATGTTCAGTGTCCATTGTGGCATTGTTGTAATAGTGTTAGCAAATTTTTTACGTACTGCTATGACTAAATGGTCTGCTTATCCTTGATAAAATCAACCTCTAGTATTTAGATCCTTCTGATAACCTCGCTGCTGTGCGCCCGTAAGCACCAAATACACAACCAGTTCCATGATCACTAGGTTCTAAAGTGCTAATACCTTTAGGTTTTAATACCTTTAGGAAAAAGAAAGACTCATGGGTCTCACGTCCTTATCTGTGGTGTGATCAGTTTTTCTTGGTCTCGGATGAAAACAATCTTTACTGTTCTCAAAGCATTAGGAATAAACCGTATTGCTGGGCTGACCATAAACAGTCTGCGTAGGAATCTAATTAATCTCTTCTGCTTGTTGTAGTAGAGCTGGATGGATTCCATATGAGCGTGGTGGCTTGAACGGTTGAAACGTTACCAACGCCCTTTGGATTTCTTAAAACGTTGTCTACCTTCCACCTACTAACAGAATATCTTCCGGGATGATGATTTTGCTTGCAATTCTGTATTCGGAAAGCTTCCTCAGATATGTTGTAACTTCCACCTCCTCACAAATATCTTCGAGATGATGATTTTGCTTGCAAGGCAGTATTCGCAAGCGCCTCAAAACATTTTACAGTTTGTCCTTCCCTCCTTGAAAAGTAGTAAAGTTTCCCTACTTCTTCCTTTGAAATTCCAGATTACTTTTTCAGCAAAGTACAGTCCTGTTTGAGCAATTCTTGATGACTGGACCGTTTTCTAAGTATCTCTGCCATTTCTTCGAGATCCAGTACATTTCTTATCGATGTTCTGACTTCAGATAAGCGTTAGTTTATGTACTTCCTTTATGAATCGCAATCTGTTTTCGTGCAATTTTTCCTAATGCTTTTCCTACAGCCTCAGTCTTAAAAAGACGCAACGTGCTCATGTCTGCACGTATAGATATACCACACGACGATAAGTGTAGCACGTGGGGAGAAAATAATGAAGTGGGCGGAAATTTCAAAATCTGGAACTCCTAAACCATCTGAATTCAATAACATTTACAATTAGAAACATTGCTAATTTTGGGGAGAGACAAATCAGTAAGTTGACATATCTTGCATATTGGGTCAGCTCAGCGGGGAAAGAACTTTGACAGGTGAGGTGGTGATGTCACAAGTACTGGAGGCCGAGTTCCAAGGCCTGGTGAGCGTAATCTTATGCCAAAAGGTGTCTATGAAACAGTGACGTCTGTAATAACATTTTGTTGACGCGATTGCTACAATGAATATTGAGACCTCTGGCACACAGGAAACGGGCCACGCTGGTCGCTCAGTCATCGGCGATGAATGCTAGATACCGCTCTGAGGCAGCTCACATAGCTGGTGGCTGGCCAGGCACGTTGCCTGACAGCGAGGAAGCGCGGTGTGCGGTAGGCAGAAGACGGCAGTCTGCAGTCAGTCATTACGGCCGTTCACCAGAGGAAGGGTCCGCGTCTTCTGTCAGTGACGGATGTGAGCCGTCGGTAGCGGCAGCATGGAGCGGTGAAGTTCAACCACAACTAGCAGGCTATCGTCTCGTTGTTGAAGTCTTTAAACAGGCAGCTTGCACCACGTCACAGAGGGCCAGCAGTGTTAACCTCTAACAAGAGAAACTGTCAGACCGTCAGAATCGGAAATGCAGATGGAGTGACCAACTAATGGAGGCGAGGTATATGAAACAGGGGTATTTAAAGTCAGACACCACATCAATGTAGCAGGTTAAGCGGCCATTTGCCCTCGTTTAACGACACGTGGGTGCGCTCCGTCTGCAGCGCGGTGTATCACTTACGACGGTTTCCTATGCCTCTGCATTTCTCATCTGTACTAGAATGCCTTAGAGTGGCGGAGCTTCGATGTTGCAAGTTAGTACTCCATATGTTGGAGTATGCCGAACGACGTTCTGGATGCTGTCATACTACACCGTCTGTACTCCTTACGATGGCTCTGATCGCTGTGTAGCAATGAGTTACCAGCGTTGCCCTGGTTTTGCAATACTGTCACTATCTACGTGCTCTGAATTATGATTGTAACATGTAGTCTGAGTGGGACTTGGTTCTTTACCGTTTTTTGTCTCAAGCAATAGCTTCGAAAATTTATTAATGTACTCGGGAAGAGGGTTGCTGTGCAAAAAATATTTTCATTGAACAATGTCATATGAAAAACCTTCTAATGTAACCCATCTTTAAGATAAAAGGTCTTCATAGCTCAAAAATGTGCTATAAGAATAATATGTGGGGCTCACCCACCCGCAGCCATCTTGTAGATATCCGTTTAAGGAGTTAGGCATTTTGCCTTCTGCTACATAGTATATTTATTCCCTCATGAAATTTATTGTCAGTAATCTAGTGTAGTTCAAAAGGAACATACATACATACAAGTTAAGTGTTATACATACTTGAATTAATGTTGAAGCATTTTATTTCACTCTTTGTAAATTCATTTTATTACTTATTTCAAAGATGTACCAGCGATTATTGTCGACAAAGTTGTAAACCCGTTGATTTAATACTCTCTCTCCGTTTTCTTCGTTGTGGCCAGTCCTGGCGGAAAAGTAGTAGAAAATTGAAAGTCTTGCGAGAGAGTAATTGAAAATGGACAGCCTTGGCTGGAAAGTAATGGCAAATAGTCGGTCTTGACGTGAATGTGATGTGAAATAGACAGCTTGGCAGAAGAGCTTTTGTAATTGGAGATAATGTGTTTTTGTAATACTGACGAAGCAAAGTATGTTTTGTTAATTGTCCGATGTGTTCAGATATTAATTAATATAGTTGTTTCAAAGTTCATGAGATTCATTTCATTGGTTAATGACTGGAAAAGACCTGAATAACACAATCCTCTCACGGACAACTAGTGTTTCTTCATATGAGAAATATGATCCGAGAGCCGCACCATGTTTCAGACAAAACAATGAGGTTATCAACGCAATAACAAGATAAGTAATATTTTATAATTCTAGGTGTGGATGAGGGTTTCGATGCAACTTACTTGAAATAAATGATCAACGTCTGTTTCCAAGACAGATTCACTAAAGGTTATGCACTGAAGACACCATTACACTTGGGTACGTTGTCCTGGGTAATTATGTTGTACGAAGAAATATTAATCTGAGTTTTTTTCGGATAAATAAAATATGGAAGGGAACTAAAATGTACATGAATGTAAAAGCCAGCGAAATGGAAACTAAACGGAAAGACAATCAAGACTTGCGAACAGCAGGACTGCAGAAGAGAGAGGAACTACTGGAAACACAGCAATAGACGTTAATTACGTAAACCTTTTTTAATTTTATGGTTAGAGGAAGAAAAATGACAGACAAGTTATTGCTGATGACAATTCCTTTTTTGCGTTGAAATAATTTTGCTAACATGTCATTATTAGTAAAATTTTTTAAAATGACACATAAGAGAGAGAAAATTGGACTATTTCGAAACACTTTTGAGGAAGACAATTCAGGGTTAGCACTTCGGAATTTGAGTTTGGAAAAATCATTGATTCAGAAAACAAGCTATCGTTAAAACAGTTTATGAGAGACATAAAAAATCCAATAGATGTTTGGCTAAAACGGTGAAACATTTGTCAAGGAAATTACCTAAACAAACAGTCGAATTCCTGAAACAAAAAATCGAATTTTTGAAAATTACGCAAGTCTGAAAAGTCTAATTTCCAAAAGCTATGACGATCTAGAAAAACAAGTTGTCAGAACAAAAAATCAACTTTCTAAAGCTTTAACAGAGTTGAAAGTGAGTTAGAGAAACAAGTTTCTGAAAGCTTTAGCTATTTAAAAAGAGTTTTAAGCAAGCAGCTTTCGGTATGTAAAGTAATACTGAGTTCCCAAGTAACTGTGTCTGGATGTAAACTGAAAGGTCGCATTACAACTATAAATGAAATACGATATAACAGAATCACAAGCACAGAATCAAATGTTCAGATTGTTAATCAAAAGGTAACTGAACTGGAATCTTGAACTTACACTTCAGATAATGTTGAAAATTGTGATATAATTAGAACAAAGGAATATATAGTTAACATACGTGACGATGTTGCAAATGCAACAGATGATGCTGTCGTAGAGATAAATTGTTTTCGTGCTTTGGAAGACGATTTTGGATCTGTGATAGTTAAACATAAGTTATTTGAGTTTCTGGGAGCAGATGAATTTTCAACAGTAGATGCAGAGAGTTGTGTAGAATCTAAATTTTGTAAGAATAAGTATGTGTGGCAAAATTATCAGAATTTTGTGAAAGACTGAAGCCAAACTGGTGGATAAAATACCTGTATGTATTTAGTGGCCAATTGTAATTCATTTGTAAAGAAACCAATGTTGATGGAGTAAATTATGTCGATTAATTCGAAACATTTTACACTGTTGAAGAAATAATGTCCAGAAGTACACAGTAACATCGAAGGAAAAGGTTACTAAAATCTGTGGATGTAAAGGTATGCTTGTCCTCATTAATCAGGCACATAAACTTCGTGTCATCATTAGATTAGTTGAGAGACTTTCTTGAAAATGTGAAGGTGTTTGGGTTTGACAGTGAGATGGTGGAAAATATACCACAGGATGTACTCATTAAAAGGCTCAAGAAACCACCAGACAAATTGAATGTATTAGAAGAAATAACAGAGAATTCAAAACATTTTTACTGAAATTTCACTGAATGGACTTTTGGCTTTGCTGTGTTATACTAAAATGTAAAGCTGTGTTGGACTATAAATGCTTAATGATTATTTCATTTCAGTATTGTAGTTTATGTGGAACAGTGACTATACAAGGATTATTATTTCTACTTTGTCTATCTTA
Organism: Schistocerca cancellata; assembly: GCF_023864275.1. Lineage (NCBI taxonomy): Eukaryota > Metazoa > Arthropoda > Insecta > Orthoptera > Acrididae > Schistocerca > Schistocerca cancellata. The sequence goes on from NC_064626.1 coordinate 962,538,767, forward strand.
TAATATGAACATCTGACACATTTGACAGTCCCATGGTTTGTTAGGAAATCTGTTATACTAATTTGCTTTGCAGACTTTGCGAGGTACGATTTGTGTTAGGATCATTGCTGAACTGATACCATATATTCCGAGAGTTTAACAAGTGATTAACTACAGAAACTGAGGCTAAAAAAATTTTGACATCGTTCAAAAGAGAACAACGTTTCAATGACGATACTTTTTCATTTGTTAATTATAGTTGATCTGTTGTTTATGAAACATTCATTTAAATGCCTGTGTAAAATACGTAATTGTGTCATCTATGTTCTTAAATTGTGAAACTCAGGTATTTCTGCGTAATAAATTAGTGTTTTAGGTCATGAAGGTAGTGATGAATGTTGAGACTATTAATCACATTTAAGAACATTTGAAAAAAAGGAGCACTTGAAAATTTGTTTATACTATGTGAAAAGTGAGACAACTGAATAGAACATTCCACATGATCGAGTGGTGGTACTGTATATTTATACTGTTTCAATGTTGGTGTGCAATTGCACAGACATATACCACTGTAAATTTGATGATGGCTCAGGGAACTTATTCCCATAAATGAGCAGTAACTGAACATTTCCCACTTGAATGAAGAATTAAAAAAACTTTACATTATTCTTCAACTAATGTTAATTTAAGTTTCAACATTTAATATATATTTATGCTATCTACAATTGTAGTTACTACATGAGTTATATTTAATATTATTTTTTTAAGGTTACAAATATCTTTTAAGTTGTTTTGTGTCTAATTGTTGGTACTATTTGTTGCTGGATGTGTGATTCTGCTATTTGATTTGTGTCGATTTTTCCATCTCGACCCATTCTGACACATATTGAAAATTTGGTTAATCTAATAAATTATATCGGTAATAAATGCCTGGGAAAATACATAAAAAGGGGTTGGGGGGTCAGTATTACTGACAAAACGTACATATCTGTCCTTGCACATAAGTTTTGTGCTCACCTGCATTTGTTAATCAGTTGAATATATTAAAACTATCGAATTAAACATAAGAGAATAATTTCAATAACTGCTGAAGCACCAAGTCAATTTTGTAATAAACTTTGCCTCATACTGTTGAGAAATTTTAATCTCACATAATTTTTGGCTTATTTGTTTATGAATTCAGGTAGTTTCAATACAGTTACTACGTTAGAATTTAAACTACTATCTGGTCTTGTATACTGATGCCGAAAAACATGTTGTAGGACAAAAAGATGCTGACTCAACGAAGTAAATGACATCAAATACTGCACTGCAGCAGAATGACAATACGATATAGTAAAGGATGGGCATCGGAACAAAAACCGTAGGATAGGACAATATATGTTCTAAGACTGTGGTGTTCAATTTTGGTAAATCTAACACTTTGTTTTCTACAAATAGTTTTCATTAATATTTGACTTTTTACACAGGTTGATCAAAGTTCCTTCCATAAATGATGACGTGTTAACTCGGCGGGGGGGGGGGGAGGAGGGGGGGGGGATAATGAAATCCGATCAACGAGATTATAAAAGACGTACAATACCAGTGGGGATTGTTATCTACAGTTGCTTACAAATAACTTCAGTATACACATATTCATAAAAAATAGTTGTTTCTTACATAAATGTTCACATTTCACATATTTGAATTAATGCTGAAGCATTTTATTTAAATTTCTGTAAATTCATTTTTATTAACTATTTCGAAGATGTATCAGCAGTTATTATCGACAAAGCTGTAAACTGTTTGATTTTATATTTCTGTTCTTTTTAATTGTGCACAGTCTTGAGGGGAAAGTGATGGAAAATTGAGAGTCATGGCGGGAGAAGAGCTATTGTGAAAGAAGATAACGAGTTTTTTGTAATACTGTCGAAGGCAGGAGTATTTTTTTGTTGTTATTTCTGTGTGTGCCACCTGAATAACACAATCCTTTCATCAGTTAATGTTTCTTCGTATCTGAAATAGGATTCGGGAGCAGCATTATATACCACAGAAAACAACGAGGCCACCAACGAAATAACAAGATAAGTAATATTTTATGATTTTATATGTGGATGAGGGATTCATGAAAGATACTTAAAGTAAATGATCAACGTCTGTTTCGAAGACAGATTGTCAAACAATAAGCATTGGGACTCCACTAGACCCTAGAAAGGCCAAAGGGAACGCGCCCACGGGGAAGTTCGAGAACAAGCTAGGAATGTGGACTACGGAAAGACCTGCAAAACTGGATGGAAGCTGCACAGGACAGGATCTGCTGGAGGCACTCGTAACGTCTGTTTTAAGGTCCCTGATCGCCGGTTAATTTAACAGTAACACATTCGTCTGATACTCTGTATAAGTCCTGCCGCCTTGTAATTGCCCAGGTAGATTAACATTCTTCCAGTAGCTTCTACAGCTATGTGAAACGAATTACTAACTTTCCAGTCTTGTTACTAAGGATAATGGGGCAACCTCCACGAGAGACGGACCCAGAATTCTCATAACTTGTGCACTAGAATCCCCAGGCACTATTTAAATTTTGTCATCTACAGAGATTCTCTGTCAACAGGTGGGTCAGCGGTGTTGCTGTTCGTTTCTTTGTCCACAATGTACTTCCACACAGGCTTACACAGGCGAGCTACCAACGTGTCTTATAGAACATACTGTCAGGTAACATACCATACGATACAGCTCATGCAGAAAGGCACTTCTACACACCACAGTATAATTACTTGAATGCACCTTAATCCTCCTTCCTCATCTGTGAACAGACAGAGGGGATCGTAACCTCGGTCTCCACATTTGTGGCTTTCTGTCAGATCCATTCTGTATGTAACATCTCTTATTGCACTTGATGTAGATGCATGTCATACAGTGTGAAGTGTGCCATAAAAATATGAACGTGCTCCGGACTCGTAGCTGTAAACTGCAACCCCTTATCGTACGGAACGAGCCCTCTTTTAACAACTGCTGTGGGGTGTCACGAGAGTTCGTAAAATACAGCAAAAGACAAGGTAATGATCAAATGACATTGTGGTCTCTCAAAAACCATACATTTACGTAACCACGATGATACAGATTTTTCTTCATTTTAAGGAACCGATTCCTAGGAATTGCATCCTACTGTTTCTACCTAGAGCCACAGCATGCGCGAGATGCATGTGAAACCAGTTACTATTCAGTAATATAAAACAAGTCGCATCCGAAACAAAAACCTAATGTTACTAGTATAACTGTGTAAACCCTACAAATAACCTACTTTAAAAACCTTATAATTTGCGTAGAAGCCACTGACCACTCTACAACAGTCTCGGGGCAGCCAAAGAGATGGGCCAGTCCCACTCCCTATGCTGGTATATATCTCATCCCCAAAAATAGGACACAGTTTTTTTAAGGAATTTAGTGTATGAACCTGTATCTAAAATTACAATATTCATAACAGAAAAATGTAGGCACACAATTACGCATAGAATTTTATAAAGTGGTATTTGTAAAAAGTCATATTTCAGCACTGCCAACAACTCATGGCGAAATAGTACTTTGTTCATTGCCGATTTCGACCCTCTAATCATCTCAAGGTATCATAGTTATTTACATCAGCGTGCGTGGCAAAGTTCTCAGTGTGGCATCAGAGATGCCACGCAAGCTGTTTTAAGAAATCTATGATGGCTGAAATGACCAGATTTTCGAAACTGCTGGTAAGTAAAGTACTATTTTATCAGCAGCTCTTGGAGGTTTTCATATGTAGCATTTTAAAACCGCTTACGGGCCGCGGGGCACCACCTGCAGAAAATATAAAGCAGTAATCTTAATCGGACAACCCGAAGTAAAGCTGGCGCCTTCTCCTTCAGTCAGCTTCGCTGTGGAAAGATATTCCTTACCGGGCAAACACGTACGAAGTGCAGCATCTGTCGCTAAGTTACGCTGCACCGTCTTATTCGACTGAGGCTTCCACAGTTGGCTAGAGATTCAATGGCGGCACGTGCTTCCGCATTTTTCCTTTATAGTTATTTATGTGACGTACGCTTTTGCAGGTCGTGTTCACATACTGAGATAGGTGGTCTCTGTGTTACGTAACAGCGAGGTTGGACGTATGGAATAAAAACGATGCATTTTGCACTACACTTGTTCAGAGAATAACGATCCATGTCTCATCTTTTGGTTGCACTTAAATCGCGTCTGTTGGGGCAAGAACACCGTTTCCTACATTTAAAGCAATTTTATACTTTTGTCTATGCTTGCACTATCGTAGCTCAGGGTCTTGAAATGGGCATCACATGTAATACTTTGCCATAATCTGAGACACTCTTTGCTCTGTGACAGGATGGCAAATATTAACAACAGATAGTGAAGATAACAGAAAATCAAAGAGTGAAAAGGAGAAGGCTTACTAAAAATCATTGAAAAGCAAAAAATGAAGCAGGCGTAACTGAATAAAGATGTTTATAAAGTGAAATTTAAAGAAAATGCAAAACAATTAAGCACGAATATTTACAGGACAGTGACTAGGGAAACAAGACGTCCCGCCTATGGCATAAGTGACCTCTGAAGAAAAGAGGCATACCTGTATTTATTTAAAAATTACAAATTTCAAGCCCGTACTATACGAAGAAGGGAAAGCTGATAGTTGAAAGGTGTATGTTGGAAAGGAATTTCAACTTTAAAACAATAAAAAACGGAAAACGAAGTAGTCAAAGATGAATTGTGAGATATGACATTACAAGAAGAATATGACAGTGCACTGAAACACCTAACTTGAAAAAAGGCACCAGTAGTAATGACATTCCATTGGAATTACTAAGATGCTTGGGGGAACATGTTATGTCCTTACTATCCCACCTGGTCTGCAAGATATATGAGATTGGCGAAATATTCTCAGACTACCATAAGAACACCAGTTCTAAAGAAGGCAGGTGCTGACAAGCGTGAATACTACCGAATTATCAGCTTAATAGTTCGACTCCGTAGCTGAGTGATAACTGAGTAATCAGTGAAGCTGACTGCCATGTGGAGAACACGGATTGGATTTCCAGTACTGATAGGGGTTTTTCTTGGTGGAACGACTGGATTGGGTGCACGCTGCCTCCTGACGCTAGCTGAGAAGCTGCGTGACCGACCATCTACATCTACATCTACATCTACATACATACTCCGCAAGCCACCTGACGGTGTGTGGCGGAGGGTGCCCTGATTACCTCTATCGGTTCTAATAGTGGTTTCAGGTCACGAAGACCGACAAAGCCCGAGAGAGCAGGGCGTTGACCTCACTCCGTTCCGTATCGCATCCAAAAGGCCGTTGGCGGACGATGACACGGGGTTGGTTGATACCAATGAGCCCGTCAGGAACTGCGGGCGGAGTTAATCCATACATCAGTCCAAGAAGCAAAATACTGATACGATTCATTTACGGAAGAATGGAAATCTGGTAGAAGCCAAACTCGAGGAAGATCTTCTTGGGTTCTGGAGAGATGTACGCTGACGCGAAGCAGTACTGCTCCATATATATATCCAGGAAGAATAGCTGAATGAATACATATATTTATAGCATTTGTAGAGTAAGAGAAATCTTCTGACACTCTTGATTCTGACAACCCCTTTGAATTTATGAAGGTAGTATGGATAAAATGCAGGCAATGAACCGTAATCTAGAGCTTGTACAGATACAACATTGCACTTATAAAGGGAAGAATTAGGTGAGAATGGAAAGAGACAGGGTTGTAGATAAGCTACATTCTTGCTCCAACTGTAAATTGAGAAATCTTTGAAGGAATCCAAGGAGAAATTTCGAAAAGGTCTCAATTCAGGGAGAAGAAATAAAAAGCACTGTCATCCCCTCAGATGGAATGATAGCGTCTTGAAAACAGATTAGAAGATAACTATTAACAAATTAAAACATGAGCAAAGGGACGCATTCGAATTACATCAGTCGAGGTTTAAGAAATTAGATTCGGAAACTGAAAACCAAAACTGGTAGCAGAGTTTTACTGTTTGGGCAGCAAAATAATTGACTGTGGCAGAAGGAGAGCTGATTTAAATTCAGATTAAGAATAAAAAGAAAGGAGGAATCTGTTGATATGGAATATAAATTAAATTGTTACGAAGTTCTTTTCGCAGGTATGTTGCCTAGATTCCATCCTTGTATGGATGTGAAACTTGTTCATACAGGAAAAAAAATATGTGGTGCTACAGAAGAATACTGAAGATTATATTGGCATATCGAATAATTAATGAGAAGGTACTGAATCAACTTGTAGATGTAGTGTACCACGGCGCAACCTGAAAAACAGAGGGGATTGATTGATAAGATACATCCTGAGGTACTAAGAGGTTGGCTGTTTGGTAATGGAGGCAATATGGAGGGGAATGGGGAGAGAGATAAAAATTTTAGAGGGAGACCAAGGCTTCAGGACAATAAGCGGGTTCAAATGGATGCAGGTTGCATTAGTCAAGCAGAGATAAAAAGACGTACACGGGATAAGAAGTATGGACACACTCATGAAACCAGTCTTCAGGCTGAAGACAACACCAATAATAAAATCAATATTCATCCCAGAATGTTAGGTCGCTAATAGAATGTTAGTGGTTCATTCATCTGTTACGTAAGCACACACTAGCATCCAGCGTGTCTTCGTTTGCGACACGACTAATGCTGTCAGGAACATATAATACCAGAGATGGTTCACAAGCAACATACTGATGCGGTTTAGCCACGCGATTTTGCCATTCCATTACTGGCTACAGGTCTACAGAAGTTGTGAATCGTACCGTCATAGGTTTAACTTCGTCATCGTGCAGGTTTTCGCCTCACGTATCCCATACAGACAGGATGCGTTTAGTGCGCCGGCTGTGTGTAGACGTATTCGGGCGGTAGTGGCAGGTGGCTACGCTGCTTGGGAAGCGCGTAGTCAGAGGAGCTCACCGTCAAGTAATTCGATTTGCTTTTGCCAGCTCTTGAATGCATTCATGAGGCAATTAACGACTCACTAACCGTGGCTGAGCCGAGGATTACTCTGTGCATACTACGGCGCTACGCGTTCTGTTCCGAAGCCGCGCCAGCCATATAGTCACGAGCGATCCGATATTCCCCACTAATGCTATTCCACCACATATAAGCAGGCGTTCGAAAATCGGCTCTTGAAATTGGTACGCAGTGGGGAACGCTAATGGATAAACGATCAGCTTCGCTTTGCGTCTTGAAATTACGGTGGCCGCGATATGATTACGTGTGTTATTCTGCAGTTGTGCGTGTATGAGCCACCCACAGGCATTGAATACAACCCCTGAAACTATGGTTCAGACGTTCTGAATGAGTGCGCACAATTACATTTACAGAAGTAGGATGATTCGATTGACGCAGTGATCAATTTCACCTGCTTTAGAAAACATACAAGGGGCGGTCAAAGGGTTTCGGTTCGAAGGCCGCACAGTCCAGAATCGGTATGCCTACCAGGAAAGATCACAGTGAGTGTTGAGGCAATCATCGTACGGGGAGAGATCAGTACTACGGGGGATGTGGTCAAGTGTCTCCCATTTGAGACGTCATAACTTCTGCGTTACGACATTTGCGATATGGGGACGTACGACGTGTCGAATCGCTACCACCACGGAACTGTTTGCATCATTCCACAACGGTGGTTTCCGACAGAGATGGTACCCCGCACACATTCTTCATTCTCCGATGGACGTCTACCGCTGTCCAAGAAAACAATAACAGCACGTTGGTCCACATTTTCCGCACACACTTCAGAATGACACGAATGGCACGTTAGTACCTTGGCTACATGTCGGTGCTTATTTACTCGCATCGAAATCGCGCTACGTTGCATATACGCTGCATCAACATCCGCCCCTTCTAATATTTCTTCCTGGTAGTATCCCAAGGAATACTTTATATTTAGAGGGACAAATGGCTCTGAGCACTATGGGACTTAACATCTGAGGTCATCAGTCCCCTAGAACTTAGAACTACTTAAACCTAACTAACCTAAGGATATCACATACATCCATGCCCGAGGCAGGATTCGAACCTGCGACCGTAGCGGTCGCGCTATTCCAGACTGAAGCGTCTAGAACCGCTCGGCCACACCGGCTGGCTCATTTATAGGGACATCAAGAACTGTAAGTGGTATCGAAATATTTTTAATTTGACATTTTTATCATTCATCTCGGATTTTGATAAAACGGGCTATTTTAATTCATTTATCATTTTATGCCTGTGAAGAGGTCACTCACTACCGCGACAAAGCCATGCATTGACGGAATTGGAATCAACTTTCTGATATTCGTAAAAGTATTTGGAGAAACGTATGGCATAACAAATACAAGAAAAAAGTCTGGTGAATACTGTAAATTTAGCTCAGTATTCGGAACAAAAAAAAAGTTCGTCGTAATGACAGTGTCAATATATGCAACCATCTCAATAGCTACTTCAGTTTTGTTTATCACGTAAAAAAGAAGACTACATTTTTCTTATGGTTCAAATGGCTGTAAGCACTATGGGACTTAACGTCTGAGGTCATCAGTCCCCTAGACTTAGAGCTACTTTAAGCTAACTGACCTAAAGACATCACACACATCCGTGCCCGAGGCAGGATTCGAACCTGCGACCGTAGCAGCAGCGCGGTTCCAGACTGAAGCGCCTAGAACCGCTCGGCCACAACGGCCGGCTACATTTTTCTTATCTACATTATAAATACAATTGTCATAATACACTATTGATGACAAATTGCTGGAAACAATATCTGCCCTAAAACATCTAGGAGTAACTGTCCACAGTGACCTTAAGTGGAATGACCACACAAAACAAATAGTAGGAAAAGCAGATGCCAAACGGAGGTTCATAGGAAACTCTTATGAAAATGAAACACACCCACGAAGGAAGTGGTTTACAAGAGCCTATAAGACCGATTCCTCAGTACTCTTCATCAACGTTGGATCCTTACCAGATAAGACTGGTAGAAGAGATAGAGAAGATCCAACGAAGAGCGGCGCGTTTCGTCGCGGGATCGTTTAGTCGGCGTGAGAGTGTTACAGTGTTGCTCAACAAACTCCAGTGGCAGACGTTACAGAGAGGATATGTACATTACAGAGAGACATACCATTGAAATTTCGCGAATTTTCCACTTACATCTTACGAAATGACCTCGGCGCAACAACTCTAGAAATTAGTGCTAATAAGGATGCTAACAGACAACCATTCTTCCCACACGCCATTCGCCAGTGGAACAGAGAAAGAAGGATCAGTTAGTGGCATCAGAAATACCTTCCGCCACACACCGTTAGGTGGGTTGCGAAGTACGATGTAGATGTAGATGAATCAAACATAAACCAGAATTTTTATAAGTTTATTTAAGCTTCAGAAAACTTCAAACATGCGAACTTTTTTTATATATAGTCTCCTGAACGCTAAAGATTTTTTTCCAATGAATAAGCCGTTCCTTGTTCAAATAACTTACGGGGATGCAGCCAGGTGACATCGTCGACAACCGCCGATATTTCGATAGGAGCACTTCCTGCGATTTCCATGCAAAACTGCAGCAAGTAAGCGCTGTGCAAGAGAATTTAAAACCTCGGTTTTCAGAGAAACAACGGCAAGATAACACTCGAACACACTGTAAACACTACCGCCATCACAAACGAAGGATGACCGACGTCAGTTACCCTAATGACAGCCGAGAAAATCCATCACTGCAGAACATCGTCTTGGCGCCGGTCATCCTATAGAACGTAACAACACGGAGGTTCTGGCGTACACTTCCAGCTATTATGATAGTGATATTAAGGAACCTGTTTAAATTAAGTAAGCAGGTAAACTTATAAATAGAGACGTTGGTTTTCGTTTAAATTCTCCTGGTATCCTGCTCTCTCCTTTGTCAAGAAAAGAAAAAAAAAGGAAAAGAACAGGGGGTCAGCGTTTATGCTACTGCACCCTTTGATTATTAATTTCACTATCGGTAACTTCTGACGTCAGTCACGTTTGGTTTCTGATGGCGCTAGTGTTTATAGTGCGTGTGAATATTATCTTTCCGGAGTTTCTCAGAAAACCAAGGTTTCAAATTCCCTTGCACAGCACGTACTTGCTGCAGTGCTGTCTTGAAAATGGCAGGGTGTTCTCCTGTCGAAATATAAGCAATTGCCGACGACGTCACTTGGGTGCTTCCCCTCAGATATTTGAACATTATGTATTCCGAGAAAAACTCAAGTCTCACAAATCGTTTCTTGATTAGTTATCGTAAAATGAGTGGCAGCTGCGCACGAGTATCTCGACAGTGCCATCGTCGTCAAATCTGTGTTCTCCGACTGTTCCTTGTAGTGGTCCAGACAAATGAGAAACAGCAGGGTGATAAGTCTGGACGTTAAGGTGGATGTTATAGTGTAATCCTGAACAAATTCAGAATTTTTTGTTGAGTTCGGGCAGCTGTGTAGGGGTCGGATTGGAAACGCGCGACTTTTCTGACGATATGCTCTTTTTTTTTTTTTTTTTTTGTCCACAAGTTGGTAACAGGACGCAGCGTTCACAGTTCGACGTTCGTGGAGAGAACTAATGAGAGGAAATCATTTAAAAGCAAAAAGACTGTTGCGAATATTGTCCTCAGTCACGACTAAACGTCGGTGATCTGCATTCTCAGTAGCTCCTCGTACTGTGCCATGTGTACACTAGAGAGTTCCTCGGTATGTTTTCCCATGATTGTGCCGTAGATCGTTTAAAAATTTCGTACCGTTTTACGTTCTCTGTTGGGAGATACAGGATTATAATGCGTTGCACAATAGACGACCGTATCTCCTGCTCTGACACCGAGATTCTGACTGAAGAAACGGTACGTCAACTTTCTAGCTGTTGAGAACTATTACTGAAAACGAAAGCAACAGTGAGCAGAGATCGTGTCGCCCTCCGCTTGCAAAAAGGCGCGTAAAATAAAAATTCCGGTTCATACTTGATTCGCCCTCGTAAGTCACAGTGAAATAAATTTATGTGTATCTCACCGCTTCATTATCAAGAAAGTGGATTAGAACTAATAAATCTATACAAATAAAAATATAAATCCTCGTTTGTTCACAAGCGTATATCTCCAAAAGTTCTCAAGCGATTGCTTTGTAATTTTCACACAACGGTGCATTCAAATGCCCGCGTGTTCCTAATTGAGCTATACATACTGATGTATATGTAATTATTATAGGACGCATTTATAAAAAATGTAAATGTTCTTTTGTTCTAAATCTTACGTCTCCGGAAGTTCTTCGCCGATTCCTTCGAAATTTTGGCACAACATCGCGTAAGAATACTCGTGTCTTTTATGTACCTATTTTCAGTATACGTAATATATAAAGAAATATGTAACATGTAAAGGATAAACGTTATTACCAAACACCTTAAAGGTTCTTGACTGACTTACTTCAGATTTTGGCATAATATCCTGATGGACATGCGGATACATATTGGCTATACATTTTTGATATGTGTAATTTACAAATATATTTGTAACACATAAAGGGGAAACATTGTTACCAAAAAATCTCTAAAAGTAATCAACCGATTAAGTCCTAATTTTATGTGTTACTTAACAAGCGAATGGCTACATGTAGGTCATATATATTTTTTGTTTATAAATGTATATACAACGCATGATAATGAAACGTTGTAATCAAACAAGTATTTATGTCTTTCCGGCTTACTATTACTTAATTTGCAATAACAATAAACAAGACTCAAAACAAAGAGAGCAGGGTAAAAGGAGATAAGGTGGAGAAAGATGGGGCAGGAGAGGATGGACATAGAAACGGGAGAACAGGTGATGGGCAGAGAAAGGGAGAGAGAGAGAGAGGGGGGGGGCGCGGAGCAGAAGCAGGAGGAGATGGGGAGAGAGGGCTGAGCTGAAGGTGGAGAGAGGAAGGGGTGAGGTGGTGATGGACAGAGAGAGGAGGGGGAAGGGAGAGAGAGGGCAGAAGGAAATGGGGAAAGAGTGGAGACGAAGAAGGACAGGCAGAACGGAAAGGAGGAGATAGAGAGGAAGAGGGGTGAGAGGGAGATTATGTCGTTTATCCAATTTCCATACATATTAGAAATGTCTACTTTCTTCTTTCTTTCTCTTTCATTTAACCAGACTGAGCCACAGCATCATGTAGCAGGGAACAGCTAATGCATACATAAAAATAAAATATTTGAAGTTCATTTTGCAATATACTTCCTGGCAAGCAGTGCAGTATTTCGATGTCACCATAGCATCTTACGCTGATGGAAGTACACAGGGTCGTCAGAAACACCCTGAAAAGCTTGTAAGGATGTTTTAGGGTGGGTTGTGCTGAAAAATAACTTTTACAGAAAGAGTTCGATTCGTTAATTAGCATTGAAGTTAGCCAGTCAGGCCACTTTGCGTGCAAATTAATTCAGCGCCACAGAGAAGGTGCCGCCAAACGCGTTCTTCGTTTGGTTTCTTAAAAACAAACAAGAGAGACATACAAAAATGTGACGTAGGACGGTAGGAAGGGTCGAACCCGAGGCAGACACTCAGCAGACTCGTGCGCTATCGTCCACGTTATGTGTAAAATTGACACAAACTGTTTCCTCAGTGCAACCTACCCTTTAACACCCTTACAAGCTTTTCAGACTGTTTCTGGCCGACCTGTAAACCGTTATAGCATGAACAACTTGATCGCACGTTATCAAACTGACACTGCAATATTTTAATACCTGTGGGAAGTGATGACTATAATTTCATCCTCACTCGAGTTTATTTTCAACAAAGAAACCATTTCTACACATGAAGAATGGCGTAGGAAATTAAATGATTGTTATTGAGTGTGTCAAACGTTGTCGGATCTTTTCAAGAGGATATCGAAACGCAGCATGCTCAAAGGACGTGTACGTAGAGCTTATTGCCGTGCTTCGGACTCTCACAAATGTCGAATCATTCGTATGAGAAACATGAGAGCAGATCACGCCAACAGTTGGCTCTACTCCAATGACAGTATAATACACGGTTTCTAGATGGTCTCACCACAAGAGTGTGGCGAGAAGAGTAGACACAGGTTCTTCTAAGTGGTAAAATACCACGAGATGATCGTAGGACTGTTCTACTGGCTGTGACGAACAACGCTTGACAGCAGTTGAAATCCGAACAGAGGTCAGACTGTGTAACCAAGAACAGATAACTTAAATGTGGGTTTAGGTGTGGAGTTTTCTTACATAACAAACGGCGACTTGTGTGAGAAATTCCTTCTTTCGTTTCAAAATACCTCTCTTTCTGCATATTTCTTCTGACATCATAAGCAGGATATTAATTAACGGAGTTCACACTCAAGTATTTTGGAACTTATTGAAGCTAGTAACTGCTTGTTGACGTTAATCAGCCAGTCAGTCAGGCAGTAGTAACTGACCGAGACAGACGCAGTAACAGGGAAGTAACCGCTTTTGTAACATTTACGAGTTCCTAACCAGGAGCGAATTTTAATTTACCATCTGTGTTCCCTCATAGTTTAGTTTCTTGAGTTTCAGCGTGTAAATTTAATTTCTAATATCAACAGTTCTAGCGTTTTCGTTTGCGTCGGAAAGTAAACCAATTTCGTTATACACTCCTAGAAATTGAAATAAGAACACCGTGAATTCATTGTCCCAGGAAGGGGAAACTTTATTGACACATTCCTGGGGTCAGATACATCACATGATCACACTGACAGAACCACAGGCACATAGACACAGGCAACAGAGCATGCACAATGTCGGCACTAGTACAGTGTATATCCACCTTTCGCAGCAATGCAGGCTGCTATTCTCCCATGGAGACGATCGTAGAGATGCTGGATGTAGTCCTGTGGAACGGCTTGCCATGCCATTTCCACCTGGCGCCTCAGTTGGACCAGCGTTCGTGCTGGAAGTGCAGACCGCGTGAGACGACGCTTCATCCAGTCCCAAACATGCTCAATGGGGGACAGATCCGGAGATCTTGCTGGCCAGGGTAGTTGACTTACACCTTCTAGAGCACGTTGGGTGGCACGGGATACATGCGGACGTGCATTGTCCTGTTGGAACAGCAAGTTCCCTTGCCGGTCTAGGAATGGTAGAACGATGGGTTCGATGACGGTTTGGATGTACCGTGCACTATTCAGTGTCCCCTCGACGATCACCAGTGGTGTACGGCCAGTGTAGGAGATCGCTCCCCACACCATGATGCCGGGTGTTGGCCCTGTGTGCTTCGGTAGTATGCAGTCCTGATTGTGGCGCTCACCTGCACGGCGCCAAACACGCATACGACCATCATTGGCACCAAGGCAGAAGCGACTCTCATCACTGAAGACGACACGTCTCCATTCGTCCCTCCATTCACGCCTGTCGCGACACCACTGGAGGCGGGCTGCACGATGTTGGGGCGTGAGCGGAAGATGGCCTAACGGTGTGCAGGACCGTAGCCCAGCTTCACGGAGACGGTTGCGAATGGTCCTCGCCGATACCCCAGGAGCAACAGTGTCCCTAATTTGCTGGGAAGTGGTGGTGCGGTCCCCTACGGCACTGCGTAGGATCCTACGGTCTTGGCGTGCATCCGTGCGTCGCTGCAGTCCGGTCCCAGGTCGACGGGCACGTGCACCTTCCGCCGACCACTGGCGACAACATCGATGTACTGTGGAGACCTCACGCCCCACGTGTTGAGCAATTCAGCAGTACGTCCACCCGGCCTCCCGCATGCCCACTATACGCCCTCGCTCTTAGTCCGTCAACTGCACATACGGTTCACGTCCACGCTGTCGCGGCATGCTACCAGTGTTAAAGACTGCGATGGAGCTCCGTATGCCACGGCAAACTGGCTGACACTGACGGCGGCGGTGCACAAATGCTGCGCAGCTAGCGCCATTCGACGGCCAACACCGCGGTTCCTGGTGTGTCCGCTGTGCCGTGCGTGTGATCATTGCTTGTACAGCCCTCTCGCAGTGTCCGGAGCAAGTATGGTGGGTCTGACACACCGGTGTCAATGTGTTCTTTTTTCCATTTCCAGGAGTGTATATTACAAGTTCGTAATCAGGGACGAATTATTTAGTTTCACCTGAGTGCTTCGGTAGTTAAGTTTTTGAATACGTGCGTATTATTGGACTCGGTTTCTGCGTTTTCGTCAGGGTCTACAGTAGAGTTGCCCAGCACGTGCCGATAGTTCGTTTATCTATCTGCGTAGTTTAGTTTTTGCACGGTCGTTAGTATGGACAGGGACTGCGATTGTTGTGTGCGCATGCAAGCCCAGTTGGTGACACTTCGCTCTCAGCTTCAGGCTGTGATGGCTTCGGTTACACAGCTCGAGGCTGCAGTGGATGGGCACTACTGTTGTGGGCCGCCGGCCGGGAAGGCCAATCGGTTAAAGGCGCTGCAGTCTAGAACCGCGCAACCGCTACGGTCGCAGGTTCGAAGCCTGCCTCAGACATCGATGTGTGTGATGTACTTAGGTTAGTTAGGTTTAAGTAGTTCTAAGTTCTAGGGGACTGATGACCTTAGAAGTTAAGTCCCATAGTGCTCAGAGCCATTTGAACCATTTTTTTGTTGTGAGCCGGCCGTGAGGATTCAACGGACGTCCAGCACGTCCGAGTCCTACGATCTGTCCTCGCCGGTGGCCAATCCAGTTACTGCTCGCACTGAGGTTGACCCCTCACCTATGGTCGAGTGGGAGGTCGCCCGGGGCAAAGCAGGTGGCGAAAGACTTCCCAGGCGGCCGCACGTAAGGCCTCCCTGGTTTGTCTGACAAACAGGTTCCAGGTGCTGTCTGTGGTTGGCACTGTCACTGAAACATGTGCTGTCACCTGTCCTGTTTCAGAGGAAACCACTGCAAGATCCGGGCAATCACAGAGGGTGGGATTATTGGTAATTGGGAGTTCCAACGTTAGGCGCGGTATGGGGCCCTTCGGGACTTGGCTGACAAGAAGGAAAAGAAAACCAATGTACACTCCGTGTGCATACCAGGTGGAGTCATTCCATATGTGGAAAGGGTCCTCCTGAATGCCATGAAGAGCAGAGGTTGCAGCCAACTGCAGGTGGTGGCAGAAACATGCAGACGAAGAACTTCTCCTCCTGTTGTCGAACTGAGTGGACGCTAAGAGAGGAGCTCTCACGCTTTTGTAACAAATTTGCCCAGCCACCAATATCTACATCAACATGGATACTCTGCAAATCACATTTAAATGCCTGGCAGTGGGTTCATCGAACCACCTTCACAATTCTCTATTATTCCAATGACAGTGATGACGAGTTATGAGAGACCGAAGTACTCACCTGTTATGGTAATGGTGCCAAATGCCCAAATATGACTTTCATCTGCCCGGAGGCGTCTGAGGTGGCATCACATGGCACCGGACCTCCCTGTTCACTAATTGTTTTACTGCCTACGCCATTGTTTGCCGCCCGCTCCATTTCCGCATGCACAATTACCAAATTACTATGTTGAACATTAGTTAATTCATTACACGGTGGCGCTAACACACTGCTTTCGTCTTCACTGTCATTTCTCAGTTTACTTTGGAGCCTACTATTACGTTTTTCACACGCCATTATTGTCACAATATTTCACACGACAACACAGAAAAACTCAATTTGAAGAGCAAAAATAAGAGAACACATTAACATAGCACTGAAAATAATATCTAGTTAATTGCAAGCGCAGCTGCGAAATACTTGGTGCAAATCTACATGCATGCCACAACTGTTTTACTGTACAAGAATGAAAAACTACAACTACAAAGGAAATTCTCTCTACAATAACGCGCTAGCAATAAACAAAGGCTGCACTAATTGCACAAACTACAAGAAGAAACCAGAAGATTCCAGTGAGGTATCCTCGGCTGACGGTCGACATATGAAACGTCCCCTTAGAAAAATTATATACGACTGTGCTTAAACTGACACACAATATTTTTAGCGCAACGCAATCTGACTTTCAAAAATCCCTACTAAAGAATGACCCTGACTAACATTAACCTATACCTTTCACAAATCACTTACCTCATAAAAATCTTCGTTACTCAAGCTACAGCAATACAGCGAGCGCCACTACTGCCAGCTAAATAAAAGATTCAAACTACTGAAGGCACTAACTACTGATAGGCATAGTTAGCAATTGAAAGATTTTAATAGAGAACAAACAATGTATTTACCTTAATAGTGTTCAAACGTCATAATATATATAGCAGTTCATGACATCCAGTCTCACAAATTTCAAAACTCCGCCATTTCTCTCCCCACATCCACCACTGCTGGCGGCTCACCTCCAACTGCGCAACACTACGCGCTGTTCACGTCCAGCTGCCCAACACTACAATGGCAGACAACAATGCAAACTAGCCACAGACTGCACACAGCACAGCCAGTGATTTTCATACAGAGAGCGCTACGTGGCGGCGGCGTTACCAATATAAGAACCTAAACAGCCTACTTACAAGTACGTATTTCGTATCGAGCAGCTCAACCTCTTGCCTGTGTTTACATTCCGCGCTGACCAGTTGCAGCTGTAGCGGCGCATCGAAAGCTAAGTACTAATTAATTGTTTGTGTATAGTGGTTTATTTAGGAACTTTAGTAGTCTTCAACCGGTGTTCTTGGTGTTTTCTGGTGAAATAATTTCAGAAGAACCTTTTGGGAACTGTTTACAGCTTCGTTACTGTGTCATTAGACGTTTGATTCTCTTTCTGTATTAGTCTTTTGTTATATTCACATTTGTTGTTTATTAATACTGTTAATAATAGTAGTTACTTCCCTTGTAGAGTAAGTTTGTGATTATTGTAGTCAGGTTTTTAACATCTTCTTATTGTAGTAGCGGAACTTAGAAAAAGTAAAATTTTACCATGCGTGAGAACTGTGGGCTTTGCCGTAGGTTCGTAAGTAGTGGATTGCGGTGTGAGACTTGTTCGAAGTATTTTCACTGGGGGGAATGCAGTGGGGAAGTCAGTGGGCATTCTGGTGAGATCCTCTCCTGTAACTGCAGGTTATGTAGCAAGAGTAAGTTGATAGAGTCGCAGGAGAGTAAGATCTGTGCCCTTCAGGTGCAGTTGAAAAACGCACAGGAGGAGCTAGATAGGATGAGGAGGGAGAAGGGGGTTGGGGAATGGGAGCTGGCTGTTGGCAAGAGATCTGCTAGGAGAAGAAGATTTTCAGATAGTTTTACTATTGGTGTTTACAATAGATATGACCAACTGTCAGAGTCTAGTGGAGAGGAATCTCTAGTAGCTGTAGATGTAGGAAGTATGCAGCAGACCTCAGTAGTTACTGTGCCTTGAACAGTTGCAAAGTCGAAGAGGAAGAAGGTTCTGCTGTTAGGTAGTTCTCATGCCAGAGGTGTAGGCCAGCAGTTGCAGGAAGTGCTGGGGAGTGAGTACCAGGTCACCAGCATTGTGAAGCCTAATGCAGGGTTGGCTCAGGTGACTGTTAACATAGGGGGGTTATGTAGGGATTTTACTAAAGAGGATCAGGTAGTGATTGTGGGTGGGGCTGGTAATAGTATTGATAGGGATGGGGAGTATAACATAGATGGTGACCTGGAAAAGATAGCCACTCAGACTGGCAACACGAATGTGCATTTCGTGGAACTGTTTCAGCGTCACGATCGGCCTCATCTTAATACAGCCGTCAGGCGTAATAACATGAGACTTGGGGGTGCGCTGATGACAGAAAGCAAAGGTCACATTTCAGTGGTGTCGGTGGAGTCTATCAGCAGGACGGGTTTCACTAGACACGGCCTGCACCTCAACAGGTATGGGATGGGGAGGTTGGCAAAGCTTATAGGTGACAGCATAGGTGGGGTTAATGGGATCACTCATGGGATAATTCCTGCAGTAGTGGGTGTTAGAGCTGCACCTTTTTTAGATTGAAGTCAGCTGATAGGTATTCCTGCTTAAGGGAAGTCTCTCTAACAAGGGAATCACTTTTGACAAAGCTTAGGTATCCGAGTAATGAAGGAATTAGTATATTTCATCAAAATATACGAGGTATTAGAGATAAAGTTAGTGAACTGCTTATAGATGTAGACTCTGAAATTATTGGTATATCTGAACACTTCCTAAATAAGGCGATAATTCAGAGGCTTTCTTTACCTGGATACAGGTTGGCTGGCTGCTTTTCGAGGATCTCTTTGCGGTGTGGGATAGTAGCCATGTATGTGAAAAACGGCATCGCATTTGAGTCAATTGATGTTTCAAAGTACCGCACTGAAAAGGTGTTGGAATGTTGTGCAGGTGTGTTTAAATTTAACGGAGCTAAACTTGTAACTGTTGTTATTTATAGATCCCCAGACGCCGATTTCACAACATTTTTGCTAAAGCTAGAGGAGGTTCTTGGTTCACTTTATAGGAAATACAAAAAGTTAGTTATATTTGGTGACTTCAGTATTAATTGTATAAGTGATTGTGCAAGGAAGAGGATGCTGGTAGACCTCTTTAATTCATATAATCTTATGCAAACCGTATTCTTTCCAACGAGAGTGCAAGGGAACAGTAGAACAACCACAGACAACATTTTTGTTCATTGCTCATTACTAGAAGGGCATTCTGTTAGCAAAAAGGTGAATGGCCTTTCAGATCATGATGCGCAAATTTTAACTTTAAAAGATTTTTATGCTGCAACACGTGTTAAATATAGTCATCAGCTGTTCAGGAAAGCTGATCCAGTTGCTGCAGAGACCTTTGTAAACCTTATAAAGGAACAAGGGTGGCAAGATGTTTATAGCGCTGATACAGTAGACGATAAATATAATGCTTTTCTCAAGACTTTTCTCGTGCTCTTTGAAAGTTGCTTTCTGTTAGAACGTTTAAAACAGGGTACTAGCACAAACAGGTAGCCTGGGTGGCTGACTAGAGGGATAAGAATATCTTGTAGAACAAAGTGTCAATTATATCAAAACGTTAGAAACAGTCAAAATCTAAATGCAGCAGCCCATTACAAACAGTATTGTAAGGTGCTTAAAAATGTTATTAGGAAGGCAAAATGTATGTGGTATGCAGATAGAATAGCTAAGTCTCAGGAATTAAAGCCATATGGTCAGTCGTAAAGGAAGTTGCTGGTCTGCAGAGACAGGTCGAGGATATAGAATCAGTGTGTAGTGGGAATGTCCGTGTTACTGATAAGTCGCATATATGTACAGTATTTAATAATCACTTTCTGAATATAGCGGGTGAACTAAATAGAAACCTAGTCCCAACAGGGAATCATATAGCGCTCTTAGAAAAAAGTGTTCCGAGACTGTTACCTGAAATGCTCCTCCATGATACTGACAAGAGGGAGATTGAGTTAATAATTAAACCACTAAAGACCAAGAACTCTCATGGATATAACGGGGTATCTAGCAGAATCCTCAAGTATTGTTCTATGTATGTTAGCCCAGTTCTCGGCCATATCTGTAACTTTTCCTTTAGGAGTGGTCGGTTTCCTGACCGATTAAAGTACTCGGTAGTGAAGCCAACTTATAAAAAGGGAGACATTGATAATGTTGACAATTTTAGACCTATTTCTATGCCATCGGTGTTTGCTAAAGTTATCGAGAAGGTTGTATATACAAGGTTACTGGAGCATTTAAATTCACATAATTTGCTGTCGAATGTTCAGTTTGGTTTTAGAAATGGTTTAACAACTGAAAATGCTATATTCTCTTTTCTCTGTGAGGTTTTGGACGGATTAAATTAAAGGTTGCGAACGCCAGGTGTTTTCTTTGATTTAACGAAGGCTTTTGACTGTGTTGACCACAAAATATTACTGCAGAAGTTGGACCATTATGGAGTAAGGGGAGAGGCTTACAATTGGTTCGCCTCTTACTTTAAGAACAGAAAGCAGAGGGTAATTCTCCGCAATATTGAGAGTGGTAGTGATGTTCAGTCCCAATGGGGCACTGTTAAGTGGGGCATTCCCCAAGGGTCGGTGCTGGGGCCACTGCTGTTTCTTATTTATATAAATGATGTGCCTTCTAGTATTACAAGTGATTCAAAAATATTTCTGTTTGCTGATGACACCAGCTTGATAGTGAAGGATCTTGTGTGTAATATTGAAACAGTAACAAATAATGTAGTTCATGAAATAAGTTCGTGGCTTGTGGAAAATAATTTGATGCTAAATCACAGTGAGACTCAGTTTTTACAGTTTCTAACTCACAATTCAACAAGAACCGATATTTTGATCAGACAGAATGAGCATATTATAAGCGAGACGGAACAGTTCAAATTCCTAGGCGTTCGGATAGATAGTAAGCTGTTGTGGAAAGCCCATGTCCAGGATCTTGTTCAGATGCTAAATGCTGCTTTATTTACCATTAGAACAGTATCTGAAATAAGTGACACTTCAACACGAAAAGTAGTCTACTTCGCATATTTTCATACGCTTATGTATTTTTGGCTCAAAAACGGGCTGTTCGAGCTATATGTGGTGTAAGTTCGAGAACCTCTTGTCGACCCCTATTCAAAAATCTGGGAATTCTGACATTGCCCTCAGAGTATATATTTTCTTTAATGTCGTTTTTTGTTAGCAATAGTAGCCTATTCCCAAGAGTTAGCACCTTTCACTCAGTTAATACTAGGCAGAGATCAAATATGCATGTAGAATACACTTCCTTGACTCTTGTGCAGAAAGGAGTGCAGTATTCTGCTGCATCCATTTTCAATAAGCTACCACAAGAACTCAAATATCTTAGCAGTAGCCAAACTCTTTTAAGTCTAAACTGAAGAGTTTCCTCATGGCTCACTCCTTCTATTCTATCGAGGAGCTCCTGGAACAGCTAAAAAATTAAGCAAATTCCAGTGTTACATTGTTGATTTTCTTCATTTAAACTTACGACTTGTCACCTGAATATGTTTTTTTTTATATTTCATTTTATCTGTTTCTAATATCGTGTTATAATTTCATGTATTGACTCGTTCCATGACCATGGAGACTTCTCCTTAATTTGGTCTCACGGAACAATATATAAATAAATAAATAAAAAACTGTGAAGTGTGCTAATAATTTTTAATTTCACAAAGGAACTTTTAGTTATGTATAGATTTCAGTTATAAATTAGAGTCACTTTGTAAATATTATTATACTGTCTGAGGCAGAGCAAAAGTGTACTGATATTATTAATGAAGGAGGACTTTTGACGATTCACTTAATGATGAACAGAAATTTGGACTTGAGTATATCTCTATTAATATAACATGGGTAGTGTACTGGTAATTTAGATTCAGCAATGAATAGTTAGACACCGGCAGTTAGAAAGGAAGCGAGAGAAATGACGCAGGAAAGTAAAGAAATTAGTGAAACATTGAAAATTCTTGCCAAAAAACTGTAAAACCAGGTGACTGAACAATATCGGCGGGAAACTGAAAATTCTAATCAAGAAACGAGTAAAACACAGAAAATTTTCAAAAGGAAATGAAAAATGGTTGGAAAAATTATTTGAGGAACTTGATAATGTTCAGCCTGAACTTATTAATAGATATAATCAAATGAATCAGGAATTCAGAAAAGAAATTAGCAAAAAACCTAATGGACTCAAGACTGAAATTCATAACTTGAAGGCATGGAGTGTCAACAAAACGAACCAAATAGGGTGACGAATATGTTAAGACACCATGTGTAATTTCTTGTAATAACTGTGCGGAATTGGACATATTACGTGAGGCACATGAGGTTGAAGTAGTAGCCGAGTTTTGAAAGAGTGATGAATTTCTGACAGAATCTACCGAAAATTTCCCGAAAATTGTTGCATGAGGTAGGCTTGTTGGGCAAATGGTGTATGAATCTTGTAAGATTTTGTCAGTGCGGGAAAGATTTTCAAAGCTTTGTCATCAAATGCAGCTTAACTGATGGAAGAAACACTTGGACGGTAACTTTATGGTAGCATAGGTAACAACATTGACTCGTCTCAGATGAGTAGCTTAAATACATAGATTTAATCTGTCGATTATATTACGAGAAAATGCTTCTGAAGTTTTTGAAAGCAGTGTCGTAGCCACCAGGAATCAAAAATGATGTTATGAAGAACTCTGCGTTTCAGTTAACAGACAGTAATAAGCAGCTAGTGTGAGTATTTATATGACACAAATAGATACAGAGAACTGATGATCATTATGTACTGAAGTGCTACATTAACGTTTCTCAGATGGTGTATTTTGCTAGGCGCTACAGGAAAACTAAACCGTTGGAGCGCATTGAGAGAATTTCTTTTTCACTTTGCATTCTGGTAGCTAGGAACGAGAGGTCATGATGAACGGCACAACTGTATTTTGTTACCAACACTGCCGTAATACTTTTACATTTTCATGTTGGCGAGACCTGTGGAACGCGACCCATTACTGCAGAGAACCATGGGGGGTTGATGTCATGGGTCAGCTCACTGGCTGTGCTTGTCAACACACCGAAGCTTGCTGGGATCAGCCATTGTGATGATGCTACAGTGGCAATGGAGAGAGCCAGGCGTCATGTCCATTGTGACAGATTTCCTAACCTTAGCGGCGACGATGTCACAGACAGAAACTACTGATTACGTGTGGATTACAGCTCAACATATAGCAAATGTGTTCAAAGTAGAGTAACTATTAATGTGTTTATGGCAACTTTATACGTTCTTTGGACTACAACGGCGGCGGTGATGTTACAGACCAATACTTCGAGAAATTGTGTGATAGCACGTGAATTACAGCTCAGCTTGTAGGCAGGGTATTAAAAACAGTGTTTAATGATGTATTCACAAGTATTCGTCGCAGAACAGTAATTACCAGTGTTTTGAATGTGTTAAAACGTGATTCTTGTCATTGTGTATAAATGGATTATGCCAAGGGATGTACAAATTTTTAAATACTACTGTATAAGTAGACTGTAAACTTTGTGCCTATCTCATTACCTCTTTTTTACACAGTCTTTTTATTTGCGAAAACAAGCTGGAATTAGACAGGAATAGTCATAACTACTTGGAACTATTTTGAAATTTCTGCAAGGTAAAGGTACTTACATTATCACCTTCCGATGTCATGATACTATTTCAAATCCAGTAGCTGACACTCACTGTTCGGTTAAATCACTTACACTGTCACGATGCATTCGGGATCGTGTAGTCGGCTTGATTCGGGCAATGACTGTACCATGTCAACAAACCCTCATTAATGCAACTGTGGCAGTGGGGCCAACTTGTTATAGTTTTGTTGTAATATGGAATGCAACTTGTAGTTTCGCTGTAACTTGGAGCAACTTGTTACAATTCACTTTTAACATAAACAGAAGCTTGCTACAGTCTTGCTGTAACATGGAGGGTAGTCCGAGTAGCTGACACCTTCAGTAACTGACATAACCAGTAGACGACATCCACTGAAGATACACACTATCAGCTACTTGTGTTACAGTACAGTTGCATTCAGTCTAGGCACATTAATGGGACGACCACCTGTGATCGATCTCAAAATGCAATAAACACTCACAGACAGCAGTTGGCAGCACTAGCAGTGGAGGATATATAGAGCACGTAGAGGGGCACAGAAATCAGTGTAGTCATTATCATAAAGTGCAAAATGAGCACTTTATATGATGTCCAAAAAAGCACGAGCATAGGTTTTTGGGTTAAAACGAATAGACCTGTTAACTGTTGAACAGACGACTCCCCAGATGATCCAAGGAGCTGTCAACAGCGTCTCCTCAATGACTGTTCTACGAGGGTTGCTGCATATGGGCCTCTTAACCGTGAATTTACTTCCAAAACCTTTTCTTAAGATTTTACTTTCTTTACTAGTGATTCATCAAGAACATTAATACATTTATCACACTTTGTGAGCGTGGAAGTAGTTGCCAGGAAGTAACTGATGAAATCAAAATGAAACTGCTTTTAAAAAAATGGGAATTTTATTCCTAAAAGCTTTTTTTAAGAAACAGATTTAAAATTATAAGCATAAAGCACACTCTACATATCAATTTACAATTTATTCAGAGGCAGAAAGAAACAAATTTTTGAGTACATGAGCTTTCGGGCTGAGAATCTTGCCGCTCCCTTTTGACACGGCCGTAGTCACGACCGCTAACAACAACCTCTGAAAGTCTACACAGGTGCAAATCTGGAACACGCCAGATTACCTTAAAGTAAAAGTTTTAACAATTCACACAAACACACGATCTATGCACCCCGTAGGAGGGATGGAAATGGTACAAAACACTAAAATTAAAAGATTAACTTGCCACCGAAGGTGCAACTTGATTTTAACTTCTAAGAAATGTCGTACGGTGGAAGGGTGGCAACTTTATATACTAAAATGACCATTTAAATAAAAGCCCATGAAATGCAATCTTACATAAAATTATACAAGGTTAGCCAAACATGCTCTACTGTACACATATACCGCCTCTTAAGATAATAGGCAAGATAAAAACATATTTCAGGAATTAAGCCGTTACACTCCAGGCAATAAATTCGTTAACACACCGAATCCGACAAACATGACAGAGGCAACTATTAACGTATGGCAGAGTGATAGGGAGATTACCGAACAACTCGAACCGCAGGTTGCTCTAACTCGCCCCTACTCCACAAGAGAAAAACGGACCACCCAATTCATAAATAACCACCTTCCCGAGGGTGGGCAAACGGAGATGGATGGTGGGGCGACCCCAGAGCAAAGCGGCTGGTGACCTCACCAAGCAAACAAGTAGAATTTAACAAGTAAATGAAACAACACATCACGAATCACTTAACTTCTAATAAACTGCGGTTTCTGGAGAAGACCTGGCGCAGCACCTCGAAAACGCTCTCCCGAACCGTCCGCAGCCAGCCGCTTCAACGGACGCAGGAAGGCGCGCTGATCTTCCGTCTCACGGCGTCGCAGCTCGCACTGGCCAGACCGATGTCGTGGGTTGACTCCTGTTGCTCTCGTATCAGCAGCGAAGCCACTACCCCTCGATATACGGTGCGGCCCACTGGACTCACGTGGCGACCTCACATGCGCCGACGCTCAAGGCGGACAAGTCATCTTGTGTCTCAGTGCGCGACCGACCAACCGATCGATCCAACCGCCAATGACCGTTGCCCGAGCAACTCGAGCGGACTGGCGGCCTAACGCGCAGACTCAGATGCAGCAACTAAGCCCCCGACCGGGCGACCACTCGTTGAGTTCTCTCACTGCGCCACAAATTCGGACGAGAGTCAGACTAGCAAGCTGGGGACGAGAGGCTGACCCCAGACTGAATCCAGACTCACCCAGACTGACCAACTGGCGAGCTCATAGCGCCCCTTAAATGCACGTGAACAGGCAACCTTTCCCCTTTCCCACCAGAGGGAGACATCAAAGCTGCGATTTCCACAGCGGCGCCACCGCCAGAAACCGAGGGCGACTGCTTCACACAACGCGCTGCAGCGCGCTATTCAAAACAGCAATTTTTACCACGGCTCAGCCTCCACAGCTGGCACCTAGTTCATGCACCAAAGCTGTTCGTCAGCACTTAAGGCTGGAATTTGCACTGCAGTACTGCAACCTGACATCCACTGTGTGGTGGCAGATGTCCTTTTCAGACGAATCACGTTTTATGCTCCCTCTGTTTGAAATGTTGACAGCAGTAACCCTGCAACAATTATCAAAAGGGTACGGCTGGACAGTGAAGCGTTAGGGACTGGAGGATGTTTCCATGGCATTCCCTAGGTAAGCCCGTCCTCCTGGAAGACACAGTCTATCAACACATGTACGCTTTTATCCTTGGAGACCATACAGTTTGTTTCTCCTTGGCACGATGTCATCTACCAGCTGCTAGTAACTAGCAGAACAGTTCAAAGTGTCACACTGCTCACAGTTTAGGTGCATGGTCTAATGAGCACCAGGATGAGTTTGCTGCACTCCCATGACCATCAAATGCCCCAGATGTAAGTCCAATTGAGAATTTGAAAGGGGCCGCCTATATTGGGCTTTTTGCAGCATGGATCCTCAACTACGAAATCTAGTGCAGGTGGCCACTGCACTGGACTCAACATGGGTCCACAATGCTTGTCAACACCTTCCAGAAGTGATTCTGTTCCCGCATGTATCACAACGATACTACTCAGGCTTCTGAAAGTGTAAGATCCAGCAGCTCACACCCACTGTTAAATTATGGCACTTCTACCACCAAACTGTGGGACATACACTGTGAGTTTGTGTTTTTAGATTAATATTTTAGTCCTGAATTCGTATTTGTTTGTGTCAACTAACACTGCCTTCTATTCTTAGCATTGTCAGTAGAAAATCATAAAAATTTGTAGAGCAATGTAAAATTAATACCATAGCATGAAGGCACATAATGTTTGGGTGACTTTGGAAGGAGAGAAGCCTCGTTACTTACCTAAATGAACAATACTACTACTGTTTAGTATGATATCTCATCAAAGTGTCATGTAGTTTCTACTCCTTGACAGCAAAAGATGATGTTTTGAACTGCAAGACCAAGCAAAACAGAAGCGTGGTGTCACTATAATGTTTGACTAACTTTTATATCGGGTTTAGGTACAAGTTTCTGGCAAATTTAGATGTGGGAAAACGTACAATACTTTCTATCTTATGGTTGGCAAATGCACTTTAAGCTTTACTTACACGTAGAATACTTTCGATATTATGGTTGGCAAGTGCACTTTAATCTGTAAGTTAGATCAGCAGTAGTACTCCTGTGTGTTTGTATTTTGATGACTTTAATGTGTGATACTAATGTTTGGCACAAAGTTCTACCTATGTTACTAGCCTTTAATTTATTTCAGTAGTACCAATAAACAAACCAGATGTATTTTAGTAAGTAATACAGACAATTTAGATATGGATGTATTTAACTTAAATGTTCCATTGTGCTTGCAAAGTGTGGTACAAAACCCGAATTTTGGTGATCAACAAGTGTCACTTAAATTTTAAACTTTAGCAGTAGTGCCAGTATGCAGGCCATGCCTGCTTTTTAACTCTTATAGATAGGTTAAGTTATGATATGAGTGTCAGATGTGTTTTGTGCTCGAAATTTTATTTTGGTGGAATGTTTGAATTTAAATTCATGCTCAGAGACCTGTAATGAAATTTGCATATTACAGTAACATCTGTGTGTGTATGTGTGTATTTGTGTGTGTGTGTGTGTGTGTGTGTGTGTGTGAGTGTGTTGGTGTGGGTGTGAGTGTGTGTGTTTTTGTTTGTGCTCAAAACCATTATTTATTATGATTCATTATTTTATTTAGGTGGCGCAAGTTGTGTAGCAGTGGACGCCAGTGGAAATAAGAAAGCGTGGGCGACCAATGAGGAGCTGGAGTTAAGAGGTATGGGATGTGATCGATCTCATACTACTACAAGAAGGTGTCTGACATCATTGAAAGAAAATTGAAGGAAGCGAGAAGCAGCGCCAGCTGCAGAATACTTACAAGATGACGGCAGATTGCATACTCGATATGTAGACCTTCCATCTCTGTCTGGTTCCATTATTATTTTAGCCAAGATTCATGTCTGTCTTCTTTCACCACTAGTTTTTGTCATGTCCTGCAGAAGGTTAACTTCTGTATCACAAAAATATGCAGTTAAAGTGTCAGGTCGCAATAAAAATCTCGTTGAAACACTTCATTTTTTCGTTCCTGAACTGGAGTTTTGTAAGTTCGTTAGTCTGCAGCTACACTGTGTGTTTTTAAATCACATACTTTGATTAGACTTTTGGTATTATTTATTAGTTGATTATGGGATATACAGTATATACAAGTTTTAGGGAACGACTTCCTCTCTCCCCTAAAACGATGCTTTCTAAGCTGAAACGTTCCTGAAAAACTTTTAAGACTTCAGGTAATGTCAGTTCGTTACATGAACTATCAATAATATAGCCTACGATTTAAATGCCAGCACCCTTTATGTATTTAAGACGCTGGGACAGCGTTGCAGCACTTGAGAAGTATCACCGGACAGTTTAGATGTGGAAATACTTAATTTAATGTTTCATTGTGTCTTACGCCAAGCGTAGACGTACAGGATGGAATTATGTACATTATTTAAGTAGCTATCATTAACTCAGACTGCCTATTTGTTTGTGTACTTGTCTGCTTGGCAGAAAATTTTAGCCACCATGTGTTTCCTACAGTTATAAGCCTATAGGATTTCTAATGCAAAGCCTAGGATAGTAATTCCAATTTCTGCCATTACAATCTGTTTGTGATAACACTGCAGTCATAGCCCATGTGAATTAAGTTAAAGTGATAGTGAACGCTGATAATACAAAGAGCAGACTTATACTTTAAGCGACGTTGGAAAAATGGAGAAAATTCAAACTTTTCCCACATACACATCACACTCTACAAGGAAATCCAAAATTCACAGAAGCACTTTCAGCCCTCCGGGGCGGAGCGGGGCGGGGGGGGGGGGGGGGGGGGGGGAGACTTGTACAGTGTCTCAGAAGCCAAAACAAAAGTATTCAGGTTCGATTTTTATAAAATTCAAACAAGTGAGCAATGTAAGTGCGGAAGTGCAGCTATTAAATGTCGCTTTCGTATACTGTACGATAATGAATCGGCATATCAGGCCGTTCCTAGTGGGAGGGTGGGACCCAAAAGCGTAAAGGTCGAGACACGTTACGTTGCAGGTGCACAAACACATAGACTAAAATTTAAACTCACAAAAAAATAAGCAGTCGTCTGTGCACACATTCAGGCCGTTGGTCTGGACATGTTGGTATGCTGCACTGTTCTGAAAATGATCCTATATGTGTCAAGATCATGTATTAACTACGGGATGCGAGGAGATTGTTGATAATGGTATGTAAACAATTGGCAAAGGTCTGACGATATGTGGATGAACATTGTACTGTGAGTTTCCAGCATATCGCACCAAAAATCAAGTGTGGAGTTGAGGGATGACAAGAAAGGTAGGCGGTCGCCTGAACTCAGAACACTGTGATACTTGGTGCTTAGTCAGGGGAAAACGAGAGGTATGTGGAAGAAGCAAGGGAGAGGGCTGGACCATTGCTTTCAGGGAACACAAGTAGCAATCCAATATACATTTTTTTAGGAACCAGGTGCAGGCGGTGCTCATTGGTGGCCTCACATAGGCAACGTAGAGAGACTGATACGCTGAACTCTCTGGTTGTCGAGAAACTTGCATTGACAATGTGGTACTAAAATTCCCTGATTTCCGATGTAAGGAAAGTTGCATGGACAGTGTTCCATTCTGTCTACTGTTTATCATCTGGGAATTGTGCCTCCAACGCATTGCAGGGGGGGGGGGGGGGGGGAAGGGGGAATAGTACCAACAAAAGCTTACAAAAATATTTTAGCATAACTTTGAGGTTCGCAAATGGCATCGCAATTCTGTCAGAGACAGCAAAGGACTTGAAAGAGCAGTTGAACGGAATGGACAGTGTCTTGAAAGGAGAATATAAGATGAACATCAACAAAAGCAAAAAGAGGGTAACGGAATGTAGTCGAATTAAATTGGGGGTTGCTGAAGGAATTAGATTTGGAAATGAGACACTTAAAGTACTAAATGAGTTTTGCTATTTGGGGAGCAAAATAACTGATGATGGTCGAAGTAGAGAGGATATAAAATGTAGACTGGCAATGGGAAGGAAAGCGTTTCTGAAGAAGAAAAATTTGTTAACATTGAGTATAGATTTGAGTGTCAGGAAGTCATTTCTGAAAGTATTTGTATGGAGTGTAGCCATGTATGGAAGTGAAACATGGACGATAACTAGTTTGGACAAGAAGAGAATAGAAGCTTTCGAAATGTGGTGCTACAGAAGAATGCTGAAGATAAGGTGGGTAGATCACATAACTAATGAGGAGGTGTTGAATAGGATTGGGGAGAAGAGAAGTTTGTGGCACAACTTGACTAGAAGAAGGGATCGGTTGGTAGGACATGTTCTGAGGCATCAAGGGATCACCAATTTACAGTCCTGGAAATGGAAAAAAGAACACATTGACACCGGTGTGTCAGACCCACCATACTTGCTCCGGACACTGCGAGAGGGCTGTACAAGCAATGATCACACGCACGGCACAGCGGACACACCAGGAACCGCGGTGTTGGCCGTCGAATGGCGCTAGCTGCGCAGCATTTGTGCACCGCCGCCGTCAGTGTCAGCCAGTTTGCCGTGGCATACGGAGCTCCATCGCAGTCTTTAACACTGGTAGCATGCCGGACGTGAACCGTATGTGCAGTTGACGGACTTCGAGCGAGGGCGTATAGTGGGCATGCGGGAGGCCGGGTGGACGTACCACCGAATTGCTCAACACGTGGGGCGTGAGGTCTCCACAGTACATCGATGTTGTCGCCAGTGGTCGGCGGAAGGTGCACGTGCCCGTCGACCTGGGACCGGACCGCAGCGACGCACGGATGCACGCCAAGACCGTAGGATCCTACGCAGTGCCGTAGGGGACCGCACCGCCACTTCCCAGCAAATTAGGGACACTGTTGCTCCTGGGGTATCGGCGAGGACCATTCGCAACCGTCTCCATGAAGCTGGGCTACGGTCCCGCACACCGTTAGGCCGTCTTCCGCTCACGCCCCAACATCGTGCAGCCCGCCTCCAGTGGTGTCGCGACAGGTGGGAATGGAGGGACGAATGGAGACGTGTCGTCTTCAGCGATGAGAGTCGCTTCTGCCTTGGTGCCAATGATGGTCGTATGCGTGTTTGGCGCCATGCAGGTGAGCGCCATAATCAGGACTGCATACGACCGAGGCACACAGGGCACCACCCAGCATCATGGTGTGGGGAGCGATCTCCTACACTGGCCGTACACCACTGGTGATCGTCGAGGGGACACTGAATAGTGCACGGTACATCCAAACCGTCATCGAACCCATCGTTCTACCATTCCTAGACCGGCAAGGGAACTTGCTGTTCCAACAGGACAATGCACGTCTGCATGTATCCCGTGCCACCCAACGTGCTCTAGAAGGTGTAAGTCAACTACCCTGGCCAGCAAGATATCCGGATCTGTCCCCCATTGAGCATGTTTGGGACTGGATGAAGCGTCGTCTCACGCGGTCTGCACGTCCAGCACGAACACTGGTCCAACTGAGGCGCCAGGTGGAAATGGCATGGCAAGCCGTTCCACAGGACTACATCCAGCATCTCTACGATCGTCTCCATGGGAGAATAGCAGCCTGCATTGCTGCAAAAAGTGGATATACACTGTACTAGTGCCGACATTGTGCATGCTCTGTTGCCTGTGTCTATGTGCCTGTGGTTCTGTCAGTGTGATCATGTGATGTATCTGACCCCAGGAATGTGTCAATAAAGTTTCCCCTTCCTGGGACAATGAATTCACGGTGTTCTTATTTCAATTTCCAGGAGTGTAGTATTGGAGGGCAGCGTGGAGGGTAAATATCGTAGAGGGAGACCAAGAGATGTATACACCAAGCAGATTCAGAAGGATGTAGGTTGCAGTAGGTACTGGGAGATGAAGAAGCTTGCACAGGATAGAGTAGCATGGAGAGCTGCATCAAAGCAGTCTCGGGACTGAAGACCACAACAACAACAAAGTGGGCACTTGGTCAGAAGAGCATTGTGCACTTAACTGAGTTCGATAAAGCAGGTGAAAACGTGAGACAGACCCAGACCAATGTGCGCCTGTTGGGGAAGGTGAGTCCAGCAGAGGATTTCCAAGATGCCGTGTGTAAGAGATGGTGGAGCCACCCACTAACGTCCCAGTATGATACGTATATATAATGCAGTGGCTCTGGTCTGAACATGGACAAAACGAGGCCTCCTTCTGTAGGAATGAGGGTGAGTATCAGATTTTGATGATGATGCTAGCTGAAACGAAATTCCCAAGGAGCTGTTAGAAGTAATGTCCCAGAATCGATGGTAGATGGACTACTTGGGCAGCATGGAACAGTTTAGGTGTCATGTATGTGTTGACCTGAGTCACTCTTTGAATCTGGTTTAGGCTGCAAAGGAGATTGTGACGGACATGGTAATGGATGGACTGCAGCAACCAGCCATATGTTTTTGCTGTGGTATGCCGTGTGGAGCCAGTGAAGTCGAGACCCAGGTAATGGAGTCTTTCTGCATTGAGCAACAGTGGTGGTCCCTTGCCATGGTGTCCACGTCCATCCTTTATTATCTTTGATTTGATAACACTGAGGTGACTACCCAATCATTTTCCGTAATTTTGGATCCATGCTATGATTGCATGTACATTGATCTGCCAGAACATTATGACCACCGACCTAATATCAATATAAACCCATCCAGGCGATAGCGGCGTCACCTTGCGAGGAATCACTGCTAGCCAAACAAATGGATAGTGCATGTAGTATCAATGAGTGTGCTGTCTGTGAGTAGGATGGGAAAAGTGAGCGATCTATCTGAGTTTGACTGAGGGCAGATTGTGATGGCCAAGAGGCTGAGTACGAGCATTTTGGAAACTTCACGACTTGTTGGATGTTTGAGGTATGCTGTAGTGAGTGTCTTCAATACTTGGAGAAACCAATCGTGAAAGCACGTCCAGACATCGTAGGGTTGGGTGGCCACCATTCATTACAGATGCCAGACATTGTAGGCTGGGCAGACTGGTAAAACAGGGCAGGCGGCGAACTGTGGCAGAACTTACATAGGACTTTAATACTGCACAGTCTACAAGTGTGTCTGAATTCATACAGCACTGAACACTCCTAATGATCGACATCTGTAGACACATGCATCTGCCAATGTTAACACCATCACTTTGGCAACTATAACAGAAATGGGCACAGAACCATTGCGTGGTCTTATGAATTCTGATACTTTTTTCGTCCTGCTGACGAGAGGGCGCGAATCCATAGTCTTCCAGGGGTACAGATCGTTGCCACCTTCACTGCAGGATGGAGACAAGCTGGCACAGGCTCCATTATGCTCTGTGGGACATTCACATGGGCTTCCATGGGTCCAGTGAAGCTCGTGCAGGGCGCCATGACAGCCATGGAGTATCATACACAGGTTGCAGACCACGTACACCCCTTCATGACGATCATGTTTCCCGATGGCAGTGGCATTTCTCAACAAGATAATGCACCATATCACAAGGCTGGGAGTGTGATGGAGTGGTTTGAGGAACACAGTGGCGAATTACAGTTGATGTGCTGGCTCTCCAACTTATCATATCTGAACCAAATCAAACTCATCTGTGTTGAATGTGGTATCAGAGCTCAATGCCCTCCTTCCCAGAATTTACAGGAATTAAGATGACATTTGTGTGCAGATGTGGCCAACTCCCTCCACCGACCTACCAAGGCCTCACTGCTTTCATGCCATGATTCACCGCCGCTGTTATCAAGGGGCAAAGTTGGACATTCCCGCTAAAAGGTAGGTTGTCATAATGTTCTGGCTAATCAGTGTATTTCCATGGGTGTGTGCATGACAAGCTGGTCCACATAGGCCCAGAAGCAGGAAGTGTGGCTGCAGAAGGTGGTAATAATCAAAAACTTATATTATTTATTCGTGGAAATGCTATATCTGGTGCGCTGTTTGAGTAATTTTTCCTTATTTAACTTATATATGTTCTTTTCTTATGGATTTTTGTTTTTTTTATGTTGTACTAGATTAGGTGTCTATACTGTTATAATTGCTGGTTGGTCTTCTAATTCAGATTATTCTTTATTAGGTTCTCTTCGGTCTGTTGCTCAAACAATTTCATATGAAGTTAGTTTAGCTTTAATTTTATTATCTTTAATTATTTTAATTGGTAGTTTTAACATGTTTGATTTTATGAATTATCAGCTTTATTGTTGATTTATTATTATTTCTTTTCCTTTAGCTTTAGCTTGTTTTGCTTCTTGTTTAGCTGAAACTAACCGAACCCCTTTTGATTTTGCCGAGGGCGAATCTGAGTTAGTTTCAGGTTTTAATATTGAATATGGTGCGGGTGGTTTTACTTTAATTTTTTTAGCTGAGTATACTAGAATTGTTTTTATAAGAATATTATTAGCTTTAATTTTTTTAGGTGGTGATTTTTATTCTTTTATATTTTTTATTAAGCTTAAATGGGTATTATGCCTTTGATGAGGGGCTTGAGGTTGACCACATACAAAATAGTAGAAAAAGGGCATCCCAGTTGATCGACCATTGCACAGGGATAGATCCAGCCAATCGTCTGTTCAACTGTACCATAGATATACATTGAGAAGAAAGTGGCGAATGGTATTTACAAACGTTGGGGGGGGGGGGGGACGCATGCATTCTAGTATGTAGAGGAGAAAAAGGTAACAAACTTGGTCAAAGGTATTTCTGAAATCTGTGGTCACCAGTGCCACATAAATGTGTCAGGATGCAGCTAGTGTAAAAAGGTTCCCACATCTACTTGTGGCCATCTGGACAGTGCCCCACAGCCTCATGATGAGAAATTACTCATTATGAAAGTTGAGAGGTAACACCATACGCATGCCTGCCACCAAGAGACATGCATAGATTTTATAATCGCAATTGGCTAATGTGAGGGGACGAAACAGCGATTCCCTCTATCGGTTAGGGCACCGATAAGACAAAATCTTGTGGTACGGGGAAGGAAGGATTGAACAAATGCCACGCGGGATTAACCGAGCGGTCTAGGGCGCTGCAGTCATGGACTGTGCGGCTGGTCCTGGCGGTGGTTCGAGTCCTCCCTCGGGCATGGGTGTGTGTGTGTGTTTGTCCTTAGGATAATTTAGGTTAAGTAGCGGGTAAGCTTAGGGACTGATGACCTTAGCAGTTAAGTCCCATAAGAAATCACACACGTTTTTTTGATTAAACGAATCCCGGTACATCTTGGTCCAACATGGAGCATTGCTGGGCTTCAGAATTCGTTCTTCGCGCCTTTTGTGATAGTGTTGGCCACTTCTTCCGCTGTGATCGATATCACCAACGATGCCATCCACGTGTTGTTGGATGGTGTGGGTGAGGAGCTTGAGAACATCGTCATAACCGTCGCCGCCGGTTCGTCAACATAAAATCGTTGCTAATGATCGGTAAGGATGGAGACAATCACAGCTATGGCGTAGACACAGTTGCCATCCTGGGTGGCAAGAGTATAGGAGAGGAAACGTCGTCGATAACGGAGGTAAGTTGTAGTATGTTGTGTTTTGCGAGACAGAAGTTTAGATTAGATATGTTATCATTCACAAAGGATGTCGGAGGAAACTTCGAGTGCATAAAGTTCATGTAAAACAGTGTGATAGTAATGCATACTGTCGTGATACCATGACGCAGCATCTCTGCTGTAGTGGGTGAATTTTTCCTTGACCGTAAGTGATCCACCACAGCAACATCAAGGGGCACTAAGGAAGGCGTTGCTGGCAGATGTCCATGCAGCGGTGATGCAATGTCGACAAATTGGGTTATTAAGAAGACAGGTAGTGAGCTTTTAGTAGGGACCTCTACCACACCAGACTGGCTGTGGCGTAGAAGTAGAGCGCAGATAAAAGCGCAATGGTCGGAAACGGTCAGATGCTTCATTGCCGCAGCTGACACAGCCGCCCAAATGGTTGTAGAAATATAAATCCTATCGAGTCAGCTTGCTGAATAACTTTTGTGGTGACTGTAACCAGGTGTGTCGCTGTGTATGATCTCACATGCGTCATTGAGATGAAATTCATCCGGAAATGTGTGTAAGACTGGACAAGGTGAGCAGCCAGATGTGTGGTCCTTCGAATGGAGAACACAGTTGAAATCACCTGCTACTACATAATGGTCATATCACCCCAACAATAACGTCACTGTTTCTTCTATGTCGAAGAGGTCCCTTGACATCGGTTTTTCGAGTTTGGTAGGGTATATAAATTGATGATGCAGTTGTCAAAAAGTGTAAAGGCCATACCCCATCCAGAGAGGGGCAATTATATCTGTGACCTGGATGCCTTCCCTGGCATATAGCGCCACACTGCACTCTGTGTGACTGTCAACTGAAAAAAAGAACTCCAACTCATAGAGTCAGAATAGTAGAAAGACTCGCCTCCTTTAGGAGAGCTAAATCAGCTTCTGACACCCTGAGCATTTAGCTAAGGATTTGAAACTTCGCTATGAAGCAGATCGTATTGGTATTGAGAATTGCGAATTTGTTTGTGTGTGTTGTGGTGCTGGGAGCGAATCTATCGTCATCAGAAGTTGTGGAGTGTGGTGCTGCTGGATGTCATTACCCCATGCTCCACAGTTTGGATGGAAATTCTGCTGGGTATCAATGTAGGACAGTGGCAGCAACTGTGGTTGAGATGCTGGCTGATCCTCGATGTGATCGTCCTTTGCCCTCATGTTGGGGAACTATGCTGCATCCAAGTCGTCTTCCCTGAAGATGGGAGGGGGGGGGGGGGGTTGTTTGACGACTAAGGAAGACTGTGACCTCAATCTGTGGACCTGAGGGGCAAACATCTGTAGTAGTTGATAGTGCCAATGCAAATGTCGTGCATAGTTGTTCACCACTGTCACTGTTGGCTGACATCGTGGTGTGTGGGTCTTAAAGCTAGACAGGGTCGGCGTAATTGTGGTGGGGAACATCGCCAGTCCATATGAGCAAACAACAGCTATAACTGTATTGGTGTGGTGATCGTTGTTTACTAATGTGTTCCTCCATATCAGATTACAGCAATGAGGTGTGAAGTCTTTGCTTAAAGGTCGTCATTGGCGCAATGAAGTCGTCTATCAGCCATAAGGTGGACTGTCTCCTTCTGTTGTGGGTTGGGCAAGATGGCTATAAGGCGGCCTCTTTGTTGTTAGTGACTGCTGTGACGTCTGAATATTGCTGGGGAGACACGTTGTGCTGGCCAGAATGGTCATGTGATGGACTGGGAGCTGTCTTCGTCGTGGTTAGTGCCATAGTACACGTCACTGGAAGGACAGTTCTGGCAGCCAGGGGTGGCATATCTGTAAGAGGAAGTTGCACAATGCATCGTTGAATGCATTCTGAGACCATAGATGTTACTCTTTTCCGCAACTAGAGCATGCACAAGGTTGAACACTACACAAAATTATGGCCTTGTAAACTCCAGTCCAAAGATGGAAGGGTATACAACTCCGAAGATCTATGTGAACATGCCAAACACTATTCAGGACAGGACATGTCCTGAAGTGTGCCCAGCTTTCAGCAATGTGTTTGACGACTATAGTGTTTGATGACCACAATGTCCACAGGGACTACGAATGGTAGTTCAAACCCAGATTATTCTAACACCGAGACCTGCTTGGTCAATAGTGACGCGTGTTACATTGGAGTCAGACTGACAGAAGCGTAGGCCTTGATGGGTCTCATATGAGTTTCTCACATGCCGCGTCGTCCAACGTTTTCACATGAACAGTACTATTGACTATGGGAAGTTGGAGCAATATGATGTCGGTTGGCAGTATGTTCACCTCATCACACGGGAGTTGTTCGGCATCGAGGGGCTTGGGAAAGGCGAAATCGGGGCAAAAATTGAATAACAATGTCGCTTTACGATGGTTGTACACCATAATGTATCTTTAGAAACGATGGTACGCAGATGCAGTTGCGCTGGACAAAAGCACCAGCTACCTGTGCCTCGCTACAGAACACAGTCACGTGTCCACAATGTAGACCTCCTGAAGGCAGACTGATCTTGGTCATAGCCAAACCACAATTCTGCCCTTACTTCTCCGGTCATTTTTCACACACCTTGTATCAAATACATTTGAGATTTGAAACACACCTACACTTATTTTCAAGTTGAATCAAGATTTAAAAAAAGTGGCAAATGTATCTGACGGAGAGAAACGACATTCAACAACAGTAGTGCTCAACAGACTTCGTCTGCACTGCATTTCACCACGAAAAACTATGAGCAGTACCAGGCACAAAATCTAGGCGCCTCTTGCTGGATAAAAAGTGTAACTAGGTAGTCGGATAACGATTCACAGAGCCGGTCTACTGTCTACATCAACAGATATCAGACTGTACACACATTTCCTCTGTTGGCCGCCGGGCCAGCTTCAGGTAGTTGCGACAGCTGCTGTTCGACATGGGCGAGCTCTCGTCTGGTCTGTCTCATACGGCACCGCAGCCAGCCAGCTAGATGACACAGCAGTGATTCCCCAGAGACCGGGAAATTGAGTGGTTGCACAAGGCTGAAAAAAATCTCATATATTCTCCGAAACACATTCTAAGATACTTGCAGTGATACAATGGTTTGTTGACGTTTCTGCAATGAAAGCTGTCGGGGTCCAGACTGCAGTTTGCTACATCCACTACCATGTAACATAACACAATAGGAACTTTGCTACCTCAGAAGATATATCCAATAAATATAGCATAGTTTCTGTATGTTTAAGCGACGTTTTTGCTATCAATCGATGGTATCAAATCATGGAATTTTCGCGTCAAACTTTCTCTCTACTGTTATACTTTCGTCTGGGATTTATATACCTGTTATGATCCAAACAGTTTTACTGCTGTCATACTTCATAGGTACTACAAACACATCTCTAGAGTTTATCGTAGTAGTGTCTTCCATGCTATATTCTCTGTAGTACATGGCATTTTCTGGGAACCCCTCGAGCAAATCGAAGTCTTCCATTTGCATTGCCTAATACTGCATCACGTGACGATCTCATTTTTTTTTAAATCAAACGTGCTCCCCTACAGATGAGCCTACACATTAAAGAATCAAATATAGTTACTCAAATTTTTCAGTCATAGCAACAGAATTCGTAGTAAGCACTAAGAGCAGAGCAATGGGTTGTCAGTGAAATGTATTTGGCAGCTGCACTGAATATATGTTACAACTCACAAATTTAAGATGGCAATGATTTAACACAATCCAACAGTCAATAGATCTTTATCATCGGAGCAGTACTACATTGGTCTGCAGGACACACATCTTTAAGCTCTGTATACCCACCTGATATTTTTCGCACTAATAGAAGGAGCTACATGACAGGGAACACGCAATGTAACTCCGTATAAGAATGTTCACATTCGGCAGTATAACGTTTCTGGATGATCAAGCTACAATGCTATCAGCCGGCCGGAGTTGCCGTGCGGTTCTGGGCGCTACAGTCTGGAGCCGTGTGACCGCTACGGTCGAAGGTTCGAATCCTGCTTCGGGCATGGATGTGTGTGATGTCCTTAGGTTAGTTAGGTTTAAGTAGTCCTAAGTTCTAGGGCACTTATGACCTCAGCAGTTGAGTCCCATAGTGCTCAGAGCCATTTGAACCATTTTTACAATGCTATCACCAATGCCAAGCTTGCTTCATGTTACAAAATGAAGAATTATACGAATGATTACCTGTAATAGTTTCATTTACAATCAATACAAATGCATCCATTTGTATGGAAAAGTCCGGCGCACTGTCTTGACCTACTGCTCTTACAACTTACTCGTACACTGAACTCCGCATGGTTGCTTAGGATTGTCGACCGATCAAGCACACTTCAGCGGATCCTTCAGGTTTTTCAGAGGTATCTGACATTACATATTTACACGTGTCCCGTAAATTGTGGATCCAAAGCTGACATGCAATGGCGTCCCAGACGCATTCATATCAGCCGATTTTCATGCCCAAGACATCATCGTAGCATTGTAACACGATGTCCCACAGTGAATTATAAGGATGCCTTTCCAGGGAAATGTGCTATAACCTATTGTATCTTATAAAAATGTATGTGAGTGTGTGTGGTCAACATCTCCTTCTGAACTATTGGATCGATTTCAACCAAACTTGGTACACATAATACTTGCTATCTGGAAAGCAGTACCGTGCAGGTAAGAACCACCTACCTCCCAACGCATGCAGGTAAGGTTCTAAACGAAGCGTAATGCACCTCTTGCAAGTACCCAGACTAAATTTGTCCAGCATCTAAGAATGTAAGCACGTAGTGGCTTGCAAGAAACCTTACACAAAATTGAAATCTTTCTAAAAAAATTTCTCTCTCACCTCCCATCCCCCCCACCCCCAAAAAAAAAAAATATGATAGGAAAAAATTTATCGTTTGCTACATATTCGTTTTTCATCCAGTAAAACTGTTACATCAGGAATGACGTTTTAATTTATTACTAATTCTACTCGCACCACATTTTGTAGACAGTATCTACAATACCACTAAATGTGCTTCCAAAACTGCATCGATGTACGACAAATAGTTTAGGACATATGGTGTCGTAACCACTGAGATGCGTGGAAAGCTGACTCATCATAAGTGACATTATAATTTGTTACTTCCATACTACCAACTCTATTCGTAACATATTTCACAGACAGTACACACATGTATCACTGAATGTACCTGCAAAACTATATTATAGTTCGACACATGGTTCAGGAGGTAAGGCGTCATAAATGCTGTGATGAGTGAAAACGTAGGTTTTCTGAAAAGGAAGCCCAAATTACTCAGATTATACCCATCCTCTGTTTCACAATGAGAGCATTTAGCAAACACAATTTGTAATCCTTACCAAACATTTTTTTTTCTTTAACATGCTTGACATCAAATATTTCATACATTAAGTCATTTGCGCTGTACACAGAAGCTGAAGCCCTTTTATATAGAGGAAACCGACTCTTTAAAGAACAAGGTTCTTACTCACTCTCTGGGAAGAAACCCTGTGGTATTTAGAACCGCCTGCATCCCATAGCGGTGGGGATGAAAACGGAGTTCCAATGAAGCGTAATTAAGGCATGCTTGGAGCAATTTGAACCAAATTTGTTATGTACTCGTATATGACTTATCATCTACATAAAAATACTGTCTGTGTACGATTCCCCACTAGCACTTGCGGTAGGGATG
Organism: Schistocerca cancellata; assembly: GCF_023864275.1. Lineage (NCBI taxonomy): Eukaryota > Metazoa > Arthropoda > Insecta > Orthoptera > Acrididae > Schistocerca > Schistocerca cancellata. The sequence continues at coordinate 962,580,387 of NC_064626.1, forward strand.
TGGCTTTTAACGAGGGCTTAGAAGTGTTCGAAAACGCCCTTTTGGTATATAGTGGGTGGTTCAACTATCCCTATCTATGGGTTTTATGCAACCTAAACCCCTCCACAAACCACAAATGAGACTTTTATATTCTCTCCATCGCTATGAGTAAACTATTAGTCCTACAGAAAAAATTAACAGGACCTTTTTTGTAGGAAATTTAATGTAATTAAATTTTCTACTGGCATATATTTTCGCTGGATGTCACTGTTTTCGAATTTTTTCAGGAACAACTCGTTTGAAGGTCACTTTTGTATTATTGCTCTAGCGAAAACGTTTCCAAGTACAAAACATAGCTAAATTAAATTTCCTACAAAACGATCCGGTTGATTTTTCCTGTAGGTAATAGTTTGTGAGTAGCAAGTGATAAAATGAAAATCTTGTTCATGGTATTTGAAGGGGTTGCAGGTTGCATAAAACCCATTGCTAGGGGTGGCTGAATCACCCTGAATTTCCCCTATTTAGTTGAGTTCCCTTACCTTTAAAAGTATGGAGTGCAATTAATCCCAAATTTGTGCTGCTGAGTATGTTAACCGCGTTAAGAGAATGACCACTGCAGTGAGCAACAATTTTGTCAAAGTGTTTTCGAACTGAATGCCACAGACAAATTTAAAATTATATCTGGAGTTAGATGATATAAAACTGAAGAGAATCTTATATGTGTCAAATACATGTATGTTCATCTCTTCCTAAACCCCTGAATCGATTGCAGCCAAACTTGGTACTCATATTACTTATCATCTGTAAATAAATACTGTGTGAGTAAAAACCATCAACCTCCCAGAAGGTTTGGGATCATAACGGGGTAATGGAAAGAGAATGCTGAGTAGGTGGACAGAGGTGGGGGGGGGATGAGGAGTGGGTCAGCCAGTGGGCAGGAGAGTGAGGGGATGACGAGATGGACAGTTAGAGGGGAAGGAGGAGATTGATAGAGGGGGGGGGAGAAGATGAACAGAAAGAGGGGAAGGAGGAGATTGATAGAGGGGGGGGGAGAAGATGAACAGAAAGAGGGGAGGAGAGGAGGACAGAGAGAGGTAGGGAAGTTGGACGTGAACAGAGACAGGAAATGCATAGAGACAAGGGGAGGAGGTAGATAGAGGAGAGAGGAGGAGATGGATAGAGAGTGGGAGGAGAAGGAGAAGGGAGAAAATGGGGGAAGGAGGAGATGGGCAAAGGAGGAGGAGAGGAGGAGGAGGAGGAGATGGAGTAATAGAAGATTCTGAGCTAATGGTTCACAGAGACGAGTTGTTGGTGTACACAGGTGACAGAGTATTTGTGGTTGTTGTAGTACAACATTCATTCCATTGATCCAAACAGTAGGTCCCATGGCGAATTTAGTAAGGTACTACCAGTATGCTGCAATGTCCACATACTTTTCTGATGGATGAAGATTTTGTACTTCAATTAAAATTGATATTTTCTGGTGTTATGCTGTAGAGTGTTGGAAATTTAATATCAAGGTAGGCCAAATGTTAAACTCTAGTCACCCCTTCTACAAGAAGTAGCGGTCTAATGTCCAGGTTAGCAGTGAAATTTTAACTAACATTGATTACCACTGTGAATATACCGTGATGTAATGGAAATTTGATATCGTTGTAAACGAAATGATGAACTTCAATCACATTTTCCATAAACAAAAAGCAAATTAATGTCCTGGCTACCACTGAATTTCGAAATAATTTTTAAACGATTTGTCACTTAACTTGTAAGTGTTTTACGTTATACAGGAGGAATCTAACATTTCCAGCACTTTTCTAAATAATGACAACTGAGCAACCTGAAGGGTTGCGCGATGTGTAACAGATTCTCATTGTTGTAAACTACTGGTGGGGTAGTCAGACATCTATTTGTAAGCTTACACGCTACCAAAGGATTTCTAACAAATAATTGCTGACAAAGTCTGGTACGATTCTTTTAACAAAGTTGCTAGTGCAGGACATGTTTTGCTGGTCACAAAAACAAGTATAAGGATGTGTGATGTGAAACGACTGCGTGTATAGAGTAGAGAATACCTCTACATGATCAACAAAATTTTAACAAGTAGCATCTGTGTTACATTGAAATCCCCTGTTAAAGTGAAATTGAAACAAAATGCCCCCTATCATAATAAAATTATAACAAAATGTTCCATACTACAGTATAAACTGTAGTAAACCACCCCATGTTTCACTATAATTGTAAAAAGTTCCCCATGTTACAGTGAAGCTGCAAAAAAATACCACTGTTACAATAAAAACTGTAACATAATGCCCTCTGTTACAATGAAATTGTAACAAACAGCACCATATTCAAGTAAAATTGCAACAAAATGTGTCCTGATGCAGTGAAATTGAAACAAATTGCCTCTGTTGCTGCAAACTGCAGCAAAATGCCTCTCTGTTACTAAAAAATTGTAATAAATTGCCTCATGTGACAGTAAAAGTTTGGCGAATTTCCGAATGTTGCACCAAACAGTTTCAATACGTGTTGAAGTATATGTGTGCTCCATGCATATTCAAATTCTCATTTCATTTCCACTTACGTCACATGGGCTGTAACTGCTGCACTATCACAAACATACTGGTAGTGGAAATCAGAACCGCTATCCTGCATTTCGCAGTAAGCTCAATCGGCAGTATGTTGTTGTTCTCTCCAGTGTGCTAAGGGGACTGGTGTCTGAGACAGTGGTGGAGTGATTCCTATACTCTGGTGAGAGGAATTCGGTACTTGTGGTTTGATTACCCAGTGACGGCAGCAGCACAAGTGAGTCTGTAGCACTTGATGTAGTACAAGAAATGGTGGCCCTTTAGACAAAATCGTAAATGTCCCTATACTAAACACGCTATACAGCACATAGTTTTAAATTTAGGAAAGGTCTGCTCTTGTGTTTCAACCTTCAGGTAACTGGGATGGCGAAATTGTTTAAAATGTCATGTTGGAGGACGGGGAAAATCGTTTGAACCGTGGACAGCCAGGGTAGCAAAATTTTAAACTCGGGGCAAGTGAACTGTAACACCATACAAGTGGAGACAACCAGACATTTTTGAATTTCCTGCCATTTTTACTTAGTATAAGTGACCTGGCTACTATGTAGGCAAGACCTGTATGCCTCATGTCCACCATATCGACATTCCGACATCATAAGTTTGGGGAAATCTGATAACCATGCAGGCTGCAACAATATCCTCGCATATATCATTGGATTATGACATCATAACGTTTCAGAAACCTAGAATATCTTATAACATTGCAGGCTGCACCCACATCTCCAGCTCCACGATTTTTGATCGCTGTCTTGGATAACTTGAATCTCACACTGACAAGGCCCCATCTCGTATTTCCTACCATTTTACAGTGAACACTCAACATTAACGTAATAGGAGTGGCGGGAACGCTATAGTTTTTACATTTGCACCATTTCTTTAATTTCTCGATATTTTATACGTATTGCAATTGGATATGCTTGAATTTCCCGCCTTTTTTTACATAGGGCTACTGGCCTACATAAGAAGCATGGGGGGAGAGCTAGGGGAGATACCTAGCAACAGTGGATGATGTCATAGTGGGAGAGAGGAATCGGGTAACAATGAGGACTGCAACCTACTGACCCAGTCCCACTAACATTGATAGCTTAATATCTATCTTAATACAGAAATATAACTTTTCTCTGTTGAATGGAACATATCCGTCTCCATGGAAAAGAAGCGTAGTTCAGCTTATTCCTAAGATCAGAAATCCACTTTCGCTATTTGTATACCAAACAATCAGCTTGTTACTCACTGTATCCAAGTCCCCGAAATATATTGTTCACAACCAAATTACTGAACGTTTACGCAAATTCATCTTAAAATGACAATTATCAGTCCATCTGTCCTAAACGTCATATCCCAAAGACTACATTAATTAATTTGATGACCTGAAATAATCCATGGACTATTTCGATACCGTCAACTTCGACGTACTGCTCACAATAGAGCCACAGCTAAACTTTCAGATAGTGGACTGAAATGGTTTGAATGCTACTTGTAAAGCAGAGATCAACGTCTTGTCTGTGAGAATGAAAAGTTCTCCTGAGACGGGTGTAACACTGGCGCACTTCTGTTTTCCCTATATGTCAATGATGTTTCGCCAGTTCTACCTCTCAGTAGAAACCATTTCTATTCCTATGGCATCTAGCTTTGCCTAGGCTATTGTCGCCATTTTCCGAAAGACTTCTCATTGTCTGTAACCCCTCAGAAAGTTTTTGGAACATTTTTTTCACAGGATGTGTAACGAAAACTCGTACAACTGATCGCTCTGCCTTACCTCCATTGCTGCAATGTACGACGGCGTGCTGAAAAGTAATGTCTCAGAATTTTTTATTCTGTTCTCAGTATCGGTTGAGGTATTTTATGCCACGCATATTAGTCGGTCCACTTTCCCGCTTTGCTGATGCAAGATGCAACCCTTTGCTGGTCGAGAGCTCCGAACTGTAGCGTATAATGTGGCTGTGTGTAACGCAACTAAGGCGGTGCGTGAGAAGACCTCAGAAAATTGAAAGCATTAATTCTTTTGTATCCCGCCTGGAAGGCGGCGCGTGGGTCTGCTCCTGAAAACTGGAAGCTTGGCCGAATGAAGGAAGCGAGTAGGAGCAGGTGAGGTAAAACACGTCGGTACTGCAAGTAAGTAAAAGTGGTTTACTGCTGCATGAATATACACAGAGGCATACATAACTTTGTCTATATAAAGCGAAGCTGAAGCGAAGTTTCCGGCCATCTGTTCTTGATCAAATGGGTAGAATCCGCAGCGGCGCACGTAGAGCTGAACAGCGCCTGCTAGAGGGCACTTTCGTCGGTGTCGATTCCGTAGTGCCAACCTATGAACTTGCATCTACGCCGTGGTATCGAAGCTATCGATACCACAAATTCGATGAATTCACACACAGAGCACTCTCTCCTTCAGCATGACAATGTCAGATTAGCCACAAGTGCAATAATCCGACGCCTTGAGTTCGTTGTCATCGATCATCCTCTACAAAGTCCCGGTTTTGTCCTATCCGACTTTCATTCTGTTTCTAAAATTTAAGTAACACCTTCGAGTACTTCACTTCGATAGTAATGAAGCGGTACAAGCAGCTGTAAGGTTGTGACTATGTCAACAAAGTCAAACATTCGACAGTGACAGTATCAATAAACTGGTTTCTCGATGAGAGAAATGTGTTCGTCGTAAGGATGACTATGTACACATGAAGAATACAGATGTAGAATGTTAACAGAGGTTTGTTTATTTAAAAAGTGTTAAAAAATTCGGAGGTATTACTTTTCAGCATGCCTTCGTAATCCCACACAGCATTGATAGTGAGAACAATAGACAGAACTAATAATGAATGATTGTGTTCGTTATACCTGCAACATTTCTCTATAAGACAATATTGGAGATTCGTACGCTCATTTAGGGTGGTTGTGGCCAGACAAGATACGATAATACCGTATGCTATCTCTGGAAACAACCTTGCCATAGCGGTAACACCGGTTCCTGTGGTTCAAATGATTCAAATGGCTCTGAGCACTATGGGACTCAACCTCTGAGGTCATAAGTCCCCTAGACTTAGAACTACTTAAACCTAACTAACCTAAGGACATCACACACATCCATGCCCGAGGCAGGATTCGAACCTGTGACCGTAGCGGTAGCGCGGTTCCAGACTTTAGCGCCTAGAACCGCTCGTCCACTCCGGCCGGCCGGTTCCTGTCAGACCATCAAAGTTAACTGCTGTCGAGCTTGGCCACCACTTGAATGGGCCATCGTACGCGTCCGGTGATTGCTATTGGCAAGCGGGGCGCATTCAGCCCCTGTGAGACCAATTGAGGAACTGCTTGACTGAGAAATAACGGTTCCAGTCACTAAGACTGACAACGTCCAGGAGCACGGTGTGCTGAGTACATGCCCTTCCATATTCGAATACAGTAACGTCTGTCGGCCGAGGAAGGCATGGCGATCGGTTCCTTCGACCCTTCCTAGGCCTTTTCGGACGGAGTTATATGCTATCTCTACTCGTCGCTTATTCACTATGCAAGCACCGCAATACCTCACATCAGAGGTTAAATACGTGTCATCTAATCATAATCGAAAAAAAGTCCCACTAACCCAAAATCGTAGCTGTGCTCATTCATAACACAAAAACATCCCCAAACTCCTTCGCTGATGCTGCTATCCGTCTCTCAAACAAGATGGGCACTCTGCGCAGAATTGCTGTTATCGCCCCCTTAAATTTTCCCCAAAAATTTTTCCTCTTTCAAAACTAAAGCTAGTTCTCCCGAGCTCAGCAGTAAAAAAAAAATATTCACCTCCAGATAAAATCTTTGCAAACGTCATTTAATGCCTGCCATTTCGCCCCTGGAGTTAACCGCAATGATTCAGTTAGGAAGTGAATCCACAACATTGTGTAGTTACGTCGAATCTAGGTTAAAATGTCGTGTGACTAGGGCCTCCCGTCGGGTAGACCGTTCGCCGGGTGCAAGTCTTTCGATTTGACGTCACTTCGGCGACGATGTAGTAGGGCCGGGGAGTGTCCAGAAAACCAGTTACATATTCTCCCAGCCCTATGCGCTTTGTTTCTGAGGTCTTTACGTGTCTGTGTGAGCGATAGTCTTTTGTGAGGTGACTGACCCCAAATGTTCATTGTACGTAGTTCCTGACGCAATGTTCTCTGCCTTACAGATTGGAATGGACCTTCGTTCACTGCCTGCTATTCTCGTTGAGTGTGGATACTCACAAGCCGTGAAACGCGTTTCATGTGTTATCAGACATTATCTCTTTTCGGCCATAACTCCAACGTCGTGTTTTACAGCCACGTGTGCTACACCATAGCTTGTACACACGTTGAAGAATCCACCGAGAAACACCAACAAATCCAGCAACTTCACACACTGTATACCATGGACACAACAGACACGATAGCTCCTTTATAGCACTCTCTTGCGTCCTTACATTTACCCATGTTTAGGTACAATGTCCTCTTGAAACGTAAATGTCTCACTGATTGCTACTGCTTTATACTCTCGTATCCGCAGTACGTGCACGGTAGAGCACGTGATTCGAACGCTGTGCCGTTTTTAAGGCTTAACGATTCATTTGTGCGTGCGAACTGAGGTGACTAATTTATTGTCCGGTGAGCTTATTCCCTCCCAATTAGTTTTCTTTTCTCTATGAGACACGCCACTCTCTTCCCCCTTATATTCAACAAATGTGTGTTATCATGGTCTTCTTCCTTTCCCTCACCCACCCCTTCCTTTCATGCCCACTGCTGTCAGCACTCATAACTATAACCCACTTTCCGGTAATTATGTATCATGTATGAATATAAACTCTCTCTCTCTCTCTCTCTCTCTTCCTCTGTCTGTGCGTGCGTGTGTGTGTGTGTGTGTGTGTGTGTGTGTGTGTGTGTGTGTTTTATTGTAATTTTTAATTTCTAAATGTAGTGTCGCATGTTTATCGTAACATACGTAACGAAAAAATTGCGTAGAATGGCTGGTTAGACGTGAGACAGAGCCTGATGGTTCTAACTCGCCACCTAAAATAAATAAATTAATTTGTGTTGGAAATAATATTAGAGAGATTCTGTTCCGTTACGACTTCTATCTCGTTGTTAACCTGTGACGGTGCCTAATTATATTCGCTGAATGAGGTTTACACGCTGAATATTGAGTGCATTGTGCTTATTTTACGAGGCTGTGTCATGATGTAACATTTGTTGCATTACACTATTCGTGGTCGCGTACATATGGCTATGTTACGGAACGACGAAGGTTTCTGAAAAATACGTCACCAACTTGTCGGGCTGATCAAGTTGTAAGCGCCTGTGCAGTGAGGCATACAATCTGGTGCACCAGTGTTGTGCTCCATAGAAGGACAATGAGATTTCGTTTGGTCAGATTGAGGCAAACCGAGTGAAATATTCAGCAGAATGAAACTAAGTAACTGACAATATCTATAAAAACTGGTTATTACGCGATTGGTGAAAGTTACACGTCGTTATGTATTAACGTAACATGACCCAAGTAACAGTTCTACCACTTATACAACATAGGCTTTCTCGACCGGTGTTTACTTCAGTTAAAACTTCCAGGCTGAGTGGTCATGGTCGATATATAAAATTATATCCCGACGGTCCGTCTACTATTGCGGAGGTAAAACGCTAGCAGTTGCCGTTGTACCTACGAAGATGTCTCCCATAGTCGTAGACAAAACGTGAGGATGCAGCCTGGAAATTTTAGCTGCAGTCCTGCTACTTCCTACTTGAGTGCGTCTGCGGTTTCAGACGAGCACAGGCTTTGGGTGCCGTCTCAGGGGGATAGCCGGAGAAGACGACACAGGAGACGTCTCTCTGCTCCGCCGTGTAAATACGGTGGGTCGCCTCTTTTCGCCCTGCAGGGATAATCTGGGAGTGTCGCCGCACAATAGCTGCGCCAGCATCTGCCATCGCAGGTGGCTGCTCCGTCGCTCTGCCCGATGCGGCGGGTTTTGTTCAGTGGTTTCCAAGGCCCAGAACTCGGCTCTCACATGTTTCTCAGCAACCTTCGACCTCTGAATAATCTACAGCACACTGTCAAATACAAATGAAAGAGCAGATAGGTGGGAGGAGTGCATTGAGGGCACCTACGAGCGAGAAGAACTATCTGCTGATAGAAGAAGAAATGGGTGCCAAATTTGGAACGCTCAGGGCAGGGATGGCGAACCATTGGTACTCGTGCCCCTGCTGGCATGCGATCAAATAAATTGGACACGGCATTCAACGAAGAATTTATGCAGGCCTACCTAATCGAAATAATTCATTTAGACATCTGTATATGAAGTAACGAAGTTCACCGTGAACGAACTATCGGTGTTGAAGCATCATAGAAGTTGTATATGACAGACCATCATCCACTCTTAAATGTATTTGTAATAGAGCACTATCGCATAGGCTGGCAGCTTTTCCAACAACGACAACTTCTGGCTCCTATTGACAAGTACCGTAGTGTCAAAATGTCGCGCGAAACACTGCACACCTCTCTGTTTTTGGTTGTTGTACACTTACATCGTGAGCAGTAATAACATATAGTATCATTTTCAAACTTGTGTATTATTCAACATACGAAAGAAACAAAAAATGCAAAACAAATGTAACAGAAAATTCCAAACCTGGCAGACTGAGAAATATGTTGTGATTAATAAAGGCAATAAAACGATGTTCCGGGACAGTTGTACCTACATCATATGTAAAACAGCACCATGAAACCAATTAAAAACCCCTTAGCCAAAAAAGCGAACTAGAGTAAAAGCAGTTCATTACACGTGCTATTAAACACAGAAACAGACAGCCGACATCAATGGTTAAATATGTTAGCAGGATTGCCATACCAGTGCCGCAAGTTTCTCAGCTATAAATATCACTGCCTGGCATGGTAAACCTTTTTGGCAACAAGGAATTTTTTAAAAAAGCCTGATTAACATGTGCCACATCACTCTTTGAATATTTTAGAATTAAACGTAAGGTAATGGAGCCCATCAAATAAAGTCCTTTATCTAGAAATGCTATAAAAGATAGAATCATAAAATTGATGGAAAATGTAAAATAACAAGAGAAAATGATATCAAGGCATCGCCTTACATTTCGTTGTGTCTTGACGTTAGTGTAGATGTAACTAAACCTCCCCGTTTTGCTCGACTTCGTTTTTGTAAATGACATCAAAGAAGAACTGATTGGAATGATATCGTTGCCAGCTACTACTGAGATAGCAGATATTTGAATGGCTGTTAAAAATTCACTTACTTAAAAAGAAATCGATTGAAGCAAAATTGTTTCCATGACGACTGATTGTTCCCCCAATAAGGCCGGCAAAAAAAATGGTTTTACTAGTTTATACCAACTACGTATTGGACGTTTTATTATTGAATTCCATTGCATTACTCATCAACAGGCTTTGTGTGCAAAGGGTGATTTCGCTTACCTTGATAATATACTGCCCATTGTCACTAAATTAGTGAACCTTATATCGTCGCAAGGTTCTAATAAACGAAAATTCGAATCTTTGTTAGATGAAGTCAGCTGTACTGCTGTATAAAAAAATCTTAAAAAGATTTGTGGATTGTTTGGAAGAAACCAGTCTATTTTAGCAACATGAGGGAACATTGTACAATGGGCAGTATTCACAATTAATGCATGTCCCATGGTTTAAAAAAACTGATAATTTTTACAAACGTATGCCAGCATTTCAATGATTTGAACGTAAAGCTTCAAGGCATCCTCAAAATGCTTATTGTTACGATAGATTTTATTCGCTCTTTTGAGACTAACTGCAAGTTTTTAGTAACGATATTGCTTCCACAAACTACAAGTACTTCCCAAAACCGAAAAAAATTTCTAGCGATTTGGATTTGTACAAAAAGCCAGAACAAGAAAATGTCACTAGGGAATTTTCTTGGGTAATATTTTCTTCAGTCGAAGAATTTTCATCGAGATTTTCTCAGGTCAAAGAGTTGTCAGAAACACTAAAATGCATTTTGTATCGACATGTGACTTCACTGGATATCCTGTAGTTGACTAAATTTGAGTGGACAGAAATGGAAGAAACTGAAATGCAGCTGATTGATTTCCAGTAGAATTTTTTTCTTTTTTTCTGGTTGATGCGGCCCTTTACGAATTCCCCTCCTGTGCCACCCTCAATATCTCATAGTAGCAACTGCAACTTACATCCTCCATTATTTGCTTGGCGTATTCTAATCTTTATCTTCCTCTACAGTTTTTATCTTATTCGCCGGCCATTGTGGCCGAGCGGTTCTAGGCGCTTCAGTCCGGAACCGAGCTGCTGCTACGGTCACAGGTTCGAATCCTGCCTCGGTCATGGATGTGTGTGCTGTCCATAGGTTAGTTAGGTTTAAGTAGTTCTAAGTCTAGGGGACTGATGACCTCAGATGTTAAGTCCCATAGTACTCAGAGCCATTTGAACCATTTTATCTTGTTCAAATTGGACTCAAAAATGTACCGAAACAAGAAAAGAACTGGAAATAAACGAATTAGAAAAAGTGTCGGGCAGTGTGAGCAAAAATCCACCATTAATCCCGCTGATTTGTTCACTTTTACAATACAAATATACTTATAGGGTCAATAAGACCCGACATAATAAAACGCTGCAAAAATCTTCTACTCACATATACTTTTCGTAGAGTTGTAAGCCATCGACATTGTTATATTTCAAAATGTTGTTAATATCCAGGAAGTCATTCTCAACATCCATCAGTCCGTTTGTCCGTTCATATCACATTCTTTCCCTCTTACACCTGCCTTTCCCTCAGGTTTTTGTATGCTTCTGACCATTCTCAGAGAACCTTCTGCTTTTGGAAAACGCTTCCTTGATGCAATGTGCTCATCTAACTACCAGTGACTTTCTAAGTTCCCCCAAAAATATTTTCCTTCTAGTCAATTTTCTTGCATTCCAATAAGCGACAATTGAAGTCCACAAGACATGCGTGCTACAAGTAACATCAAGAATCTAATGCAATAATAAGCAACTAGTTGCATAAAAGAAATTTAATTTCTTTACCGGTTTCGGGCACTTAGTGTCCTTCTTCAGAAGGTTATGTCCATCGCATTATTTGCAATCGTCAACAAGGATGTGCACTGCTCCTGCATATATTCTTTTAAGTCATGGCATTTCGCTCTATGTTCTGTTTCAAAGAGGCAACCAAACGATTATTTCAGTTGATGTCCGTTTGAGTGGAGACAAGAAACCAAATTTTCGGAAAAAATATCATCCACACAATCCTGAAGGTATGAAAGGACGCTAAATGTGAGAACTATCACACCATCGACCTAACAGCTCATAAATCCAAGTTGTTGACCAGAGTAAAATACAGAAGAATGGTAAAGAAAATTGAGAACTGTTATATGACAGTCAGGAAAGATAAAGTTATCAAGAAGTTAGTGCAGATGTAGTGCTTGGTATCTGAGGCAAGACACCTCACGATTTGTCACACTGGAAAGAACGTTTGACAACACGTGACGTCACGTGTGCTGCACTGCTGTTGAAATATCTCATTAATATTTTATAAATTTTAGACTTCATTTACTTATTTTAAAGTTTATTTGTTTTAATATTTGCCGTAAAAGTAACTTATTAGTGGATTTTCATTCATCTCAGTCTTTCTTCCTGTGTTATTGACTCGAGTGGTCTTATTTGTGAGTCTGCTTTCGTCGTTCGTCTAAGCCTCGCGCCTCAGTAGTGTGTTTACATTTTGCGGCGTGCACTGCAGCTGTAGCGGTTATAAGCTAAGTACTGACAAACTGCTTTGTGCTCTGTAATACAGTTATTAAATTTAATAGATTTCAGCGGTGTTGCATGCCGTTTGTGGCGAAATAACAACTTAATAATCTTTTGTAATCGTTCGCTCGCTGTGTTTTAGAGAGTTTTCAGTGTGTTGAAGTCGTTAGTAATTTTCGTGCTTTAGTTTTCAACTGACGTTTATTATTCATTCTAGTGAAATATTTCAGTAAAATTTTCCATATAGTGTTTTAACTTCGCTTAGTGTTACAGTGGTAGTTTTAATGTTTTGGTTGTAGCTAATAATTTTGTGAAGTTTTGCTGGTATTGGTATCGGCTGTGTTGTAGTAGTATTAATACAAGTAGCTGCTTTCTTAGTAGGCAGAGAATTTCGAGACCATTATTGTTAGTTCGTAAATAGTTGTACTGGTGTAATTGAACTTTGGTAACGTAGACGTATAGTTTGTTTTCAGTAACTGTAAAATTTACCATGACAAAAGTGTGGGTTCTGTCGTAGGTTTGTTACTAGTGGATTACGGTGTGGGATTTGTTCAAAGTATTTTCATTGGGGGGAATGCAATGGGGAAGCCAGTGGTCATTTTAGGGAGATCCTCTCCTGGGAATGTAGAATCTGTAGTAGAAACAAGTTAATAGAGGAGCAGGAGCGTAAGATCTGTGCCCTTCAGGTGCAGTTACAGTGCGCAAAGGAGGAACTAGATAAGTTGAGGAGGGTGGTGGGGAATGGGAACTGGCAGTTGGCAAGAAGGTAGCTAGGAAGAGGAGGTACTCAGGCAGTTTTACTTTGCATACATGCAATAGATACGACCAGCTGTCAGAGTTGAGTGGAGAGGAGCCTCGTGTAGCCGTAGATGTAGGTAACTTGCAGCAGTCCTCAGCAATTAGGAGGCCTAGGTTAGTTACAAAGTCTAGCAGAAAGAAGGTTCTGCTGCTAGGTAGTTCCCACGGTAGAGGTGTGGGCCAGCAGTTGCAGGAAGTGTTGGGGAGTGAGTACCAGGTTACCAGCATTGTGAAGCCTAGTGCAGGATTGGCTCAGGTGACTGAAGGCATAGGGGAGTTATGTAAGAATTTTACGAAAGAGGATCAGGTAGTGATAGTGGGTGGAGTAGGGAACAGTCTCGATAGGAACGGGGAATATGATGTCAGTGGTGACTTGGTTAAGATAGCTACTCAAACTGGTGGTACTAATGTGCATTTCGTGCAACTGTTTCAGCGTCATGATCGGCCTCACCTTAATGCGGCTGTTAGGCGCGTTAACGTGGGGCTGGGGAGGGCACTGATGGCGGAGGGCATGGATCACATCTCAGTGGTGCCAGTTGGGTCTATCAGTAGATGGGGTTTCACTAGGCATGGCCTGAACCTCAATAGGCATGGGAAGGGGAGGCTGGCTAAGCTTATAGGTGACAGTGTAGTGGGTGGTGGTGGTGGTGGCGGTATCACTCATGGAAAAATTCCTATAGTAGTTGGTGTTAGAGCTGCACCTTTTTTAGACTGAAGTCAGGTGATAGGTATACCTGCTTAAAGGAAGTGCCTCTAACTAATGGCTCACCTCCAGAGGATGTAATGTTTCCAAGTAGAGAAGGAATTAGCATATTTCATCAAAATATGAGGTATTAGGGATAAAGTAAGTGAACTGCTAATAGGTGTTAACTCTGAAATTATTGGTATATCAGAGCACCACTTAAATAATTTGATATTTCAAAGGCTTCCTTTGCCAGGCTACAGATTCGCTGGCTGTTTCTCAAGGAGTTCCTTGCGGGGTCGGGGAGTGGCTCTGTACGTAAAAAATAGTATTTCATTTGAGCCCATAGACGTATCACGACACTGCACTGTAAAGATATTTGAAAGTTGTGCAGCATTAGTTGAATTTAGTGAAACTAAACTTCTAATTGCTCTTGTTTATAGGTCCCCTAACTCAGACTTCAGAGCATTTTTGCTTAAGCTAGAGAGGGTTCTTGATTCACTTTGTAGGAAGTACCAGAAAGTAGTTCTATGTGGTGACTTCAATATCAATTTTGTACATGATTGTGCAAGAAAAAGGATGTTGGTAGATCTCCTAAATTCATATGATCTGATGCAAACTGTGTTTTTTTCCAACTAGGGTGCAGGGGAACAGTAGCACAGTCATAGACAAAATTTTTATTCATTCTTAATTACTAGATGGGCATTCTGTTAGTAAAAGGGTGAATGGCCTTTCAGACCATGATGCACAAATTTTAACACTAAAAGGTTTTTGTACTCTAACCAATGTCGTATTTAAATACAAACTACGTAGGAAAGTTAATCCAACAGCAATAGAGTTTTTCAAAACTTGTCAAGGAACAAGAGTGGCAAGATGTTTATAGTGCTGATAATGTAGATGATAAATACAATGCTTTCCATAACACATTTCTCATGCTCTTTGAGAATTGCTTTCCATTAGAACATTCTAAACGGGGTACTAGCAGTAATGGACAGCCCGGTTGGCTGACTAGTGGGATAAGGATATCATGTAGAACAAAGCGGGAATTATATCAAAATGTTAGAAGTAGTCACAATCAAGCTACAGTAGCCCAATACAAACAGTATTGTAAGGTGCTTAAAAATATTATTAGCAAGGCAAAAAGTATGTGGTACGCAAATAGAAGAGCAATTCACAGGATAAAATTAAAGCCATATGGTCAGTTGTGAAGGAAAAGTCTGCTCAGCAGCACACGGTTGATGATATAAAGTCAGTTTGCAGTAATAATATTTCTGTTACTGATAAATCAGATATATGTACAGTATTTAACAACCATTTTCTGAGCATTGCTGGTGAATTAAATAAAAATTTAGTATCTACAGGAAATCATATAAATTTCTTAGCTAATGCCTTCCTGAGATTGATGTCTGAAATACTCATCTGTGATACAGTCAAGAGGGAGATTGAGACAATAATCAAATCACTGAAGACTAATGACTCTCATGGTTATGATGGAGTGTCTAGTAGAATATTAAAGTACTGTTCTGCACATGTTAGCCCTGTATTTAGCCATATTTGTAATTTTTCCTTTAGGAATGGTCAGTTTCCTGAGCGATTAAAGTACTCAGTAGTAAAGCCGCTTTATAAAAAGGGAGACAGGGATAATGTAGATAATTTTAGACCTGTTTCTATGCCATCAGTTTTTGCAAAAGTTATCGAAAAGGCTGTGTATGTTAGGTTAATTGATCATTTTATATCACACGATTTGCTATCAAATGTACAGTTCGGCTTTAGAAGTCGTTTGACAACTGAAAATGCAATATTCTTTTCTCTGTGAGGTACTGGATGTGCTAAACAAAAAGTTTCGAACGCTTGGCGTATTTTTTGATTTAACAAAGGCATTTGACTCTGTTGATCACACAATATTGCTCCAGATGTTGGACCATTACGGAATAAGGGGAGTAGCTCACAATTGGTTCACCTCTTACTTTAGCAACAGGCAGCAAAAGGTCATTATTCACAATGTTGATAACGGCTGTGATATGGGATCTGAGTGGGGTCCTGTCAAGTGGGGGGTGCCCCAGGGATCAGTGTTCGGGCCGCTCCTGTTCCTTATTTATATAAATGATATGCCCTCTAGTATTATGGGTAACTCTAAAATATTTCTGTTTGCTGATGACACTAGCTTGGTAGTTAAGGATGTGTGCAACATTGACTCGGTTTCAAGTAGAGCAGTACATGACCTCAGTTCATGGCTTGTAGAAAATAAACTAACGTTAAATCACAGTAAGACTAAGTTTTTACAGTTCCTAACACACAATTCAACAAAACCTGACGTTTTAATCTCACAGAACGGGCATATGATTAGTGAAACTGAACAGTTCAAATTCCTAGGTGTTCGGATAGATAGTAAGCTGTTGTGGAAAGCCCACGTTCAGGATCTTGTTCAAAGACTTAATACTGCCATTTTCACTATTCGAACGGTATTGAAAGTGAGTGATATTTCGACACGTAAATTAGTCTACTTTGCTTATTTTCATTCACTTATGTCTTACGGTATTATGTTTTGGGGTAACTCTTCCCATTCTAGAAGGATATTTTTGGCTCAAACGGGTGGTTCGGGCAATAAGTGGTGTGAGTTCACGAACCTCTTGTCGACCTCTTTTCACGAGTCTGGGTAATTTGACATTGGCCTCTCAATATGTATATTCCTTATTGTCGTTTCTTGTTACCAATATCAGTTTATTTCCAAAAATAAGCAGCTTTCACTCGGTTAATACTCGGCAGAAATCAAACCTCCATTTGGATCGGACTTCCTTAACTCTTGCGCAAAAATGTGTGCAGTATACTGCTGCATCCATTTTCAATAAGCTGCCACTCGAATTCAAAAATCTTAGCAGTAATCCACGCACTTTCAAATCGAAACTGAAGAGTTTCCTCATGGGTCACTCCTATTCTGTCGAGGAGTTCCTTGAAAAATTATGATGATTCTCATTGTATTGCTGATAGCGTTTGCTTAAACTTATGGACTGGTTTTCTTTCAGGTTCATGAACATTTATTTTTATCTGTTATTACTTTTTATGTTGTAAGTTCATGTACTGACACGTTCCATGACCTTGAGGATTGCTCCTCAATTTGGTCTTACGGAACTTGACATTTAAATAAATAAATAAACATAAAATGGTGCAACATCTTCGAAATTCTCAGAAAAGTACGTAGAAGTTACTGGGAATATTGAGTAATACATATATTGTATAAAACCAAAAGCGAAGGAAATGAACAAAAGACCAAGTGCCCGGATTAAGAAAAGCAATCAGAAAAGTAGTCATTCTTTCTTCCCTAATGTTCAGTCTATACATCGAAGAAGCAATAACGGAAATAAATGAAAGGTTCCAGGGTGAAACTGATACTCAGGGAGAACGAATATCAATGATAAGACTCACCGAAATTGAAATTAGGAAATCCAGCACCTGTTGAATTGAAAAAAACAGTCTAATATACGTGGATAATGAACTGAAGAAAAAAACAAGTGAAAATCTGAACAGTAGAAGATATGATATTCGCGATGTGTTGTTGTTGTGGTCTTTAGTCCTGAGACTGGTTTGATGCAGCTCTCCATGCTACTCTATCCTGTGCAAGCTTCATCATCTCGCAGTACCTACTGCAACCTACATCCTTCTGAATCTGCTTAGTGTATTCATCTCTTGGTCTCCCCCTACGATTTTTACCCTCCACGCTGCCCTCCAATACTAAATTGGTGATCCCTTGATGCCTCAGAACATGTCCTACCAACCGATCCCTTCTTCTGGTCAAGTTGTGCCACAAACTTCTCTTCTCCCCAATCCTATTCAAGACTTCCTCATTAGTTATGTGATCTACCCATCTAATCTTCAGCATTCTTCTGTAGCACCACATTTCGAAAGCTTCTATTCTCTTCTTGTCCAAACTATTTACCGTCCATGTTTCACTTCCATACATGGCTATACTCCATACAAATATTTTCAGAAATGACTTCCTGACACTTAAATCTATACTCGATGTTAACAAATTTCTCTTCTCCAGAAACGCTTTCCTTGCCATTGCCAGTCTACATTTTATATCCTCCCTACTTCGACCCTCTTCATTTATTTTGCTCCCCAAATAGCAAAACTCCTTTACTACAATAAGCGTCTCATTTCCTAATCCAATAGCCTCAACATCACCAGACTTAATTCGACTACATTCCATTATCCTCGTTTTGCTTTTGTTGATGTTCATCTTATATCCTCCCTTCAAGACACCATCAATTTCATTCAACTGCTCTTCCAAGTGCTTTGCTGTCTGACAGAATTACAATGTCATCGGCGAACTTCAAGTTTTTATTTCTTCTCCATGGATTTTAATACCTACTCCGAATTTTTCTTTTGTTTCCTTTACTGCTTGCTCAATTTACTGATTGAATAACATCGGGGAGAGGCTACAACCCTGTCTTACTCCCTTCCCAACCACTGCTTCCCTTTGATGTCCCTCGACTCTTACAACTGCCATCTGGTTTCTGTACAAATTGTAAATAGCCTTTCGCTCCCTGTATTTTACCCCAGCCACCTTTAGAATTTGAAAGAGAGTATTCCAGTCAACATTGTAAAAAGCCTTCTCTAAGTCTACAAATGCTAGAAACGTAGGTTTGCCTTTCCTTAATCTTTCTTCTAAGATAAGTCGTAAGGTCAGTAAATGCGTCAAAACATGAGGTCACACATTGTAGACGAAGTGAACTATTCAGCTAAGATGCAAGTGATACATTGAGTTGGCGGTCATGGAATCGACTCAACGAGTCGTTGGAAGTCCCCTGTAGAAATATGAAGCCATGATCCCTCTACAGCCATCCATAATTTCGAAGTGTTGCCGATGCAGAATTTCTGCACCAATTGACCTCTTGATCACGTTCCATAAATGCTGGATGGGATTCATGTTGGGCAATATGCGTGTCCAAATCATTCGCTCGAATTGTCCAGAATGTTCTTCAAACAAATTGCAAACAATTGTGGCCCGGTGTCATTGTCATCCAAAGAAATTTCATCGTTTTCTGGGTAATTAAGTCCAAGAACCGTTTTAAATAGTTTCCAAGTAGCAGAGCATAACCATTCCGAACCAATGATCGGCTGAGTTGGACCAGAGGACACAGATCATTCCATTGAAACACAGCCATTATGGAACCACCACCAGCTCGCACAGTGCGTTGTTGACAAGTTGAGTGAATGGCACTCGAACTGTGCCATCAGCTCTTACCAACTGCAGTCGGCACTCATCTAATCACAACCTGGTTTTCCATTCGTCTAAAGTCCATCGGATGTGGTCACGAGCCCAGGAGAGACACGGCTTTAACAAAGGCACTCGCGTCGGTCGTCTTTTACCACAGCACATTAAAGGCAAATTTCGCAGCACTGTTCTAACGGATACATTGATTTCTGCCGTTATTTTATGGATTATTGCTTGTTTGTTAGACTGACAACTCCACGCAAACGCCGCTGCTCTCGGTTGTTAAGTGAAGGCCGTCGGCCACTGCGTTGTCCGTGGTGAGAGGAAATGTCTAAAATCTGGTATTCCCGGCACACTCTTGGCACGGTTGATCTCGGAATACTGAATTCCCTAATGAATTCCGAAATGGAATGTCCCATGTATCTAACTCCAACCACTGTTCCGCGTTTAAGGTTTATTAAATGCTGTGGTGCTGCTATAATCACGTCGGAAACGTTTTCACATCAGTCGCTTGAGTGCAAATGACAGCTCCGCCAATTTACTGCCCTTTTACACCTTATGTACGCGATACTACCACCTTCTTTGTGTGCATATGGCCATCCCATAAATTTTGTTAAGTATGTGTCAACCGTTGCACATAAACGAAGGCAAAGGGTAATCGTCACAAAAGGAAGCCTGTTAGTATCCAAAATAGATTTGAGAGAGAAATTTCTTATACTGTACGTTTTGTGCATATAGATGTATAGAAAGAATCTTTGTCTGTGGAATGAGGAGGTTCTCCAGAGAATAAGTCACAAAAGAATAAGTGGAAAATACAATCGATGAATGGCTAGCACAATAGCACATGTTTTAAGACTAGCACAATAGCACATGTTTTAAGACATCAAAGAATAACTTACATGGTACTAGAGGGACCTACAGAAAGCAAAACCTGTATGGATAGACAGAGACTGCAATATATCCAACAAATAACTGAGGATGTTGCGTGTAAGTATTAACCAGCGAC
This sequence comes from Schistocerca cancellata, assembly GCF_023864275.1. NCBI lineage: Eukaryota > Metazoa > Arthropoda > Insecta > Orthoptera > Acrididae > Schistocerca > Schistocerca cancellata. Next base: position 962,600,387 of record NC_064626.1, read on the forward strand.
GAAGAGGTTGGCATAGGAAAGGAAGTCATTTCGGTTCTCATCAAACTAGTGGAGGAGACTGATGACGAAAGAAAAAGATTAAAAACACCTTTTACAGGCGTCAAAGAAGAGAACGTCACTTCTGGTATTAGTTAAATATAAAAATATTACAAATACAAAAGAACCAGTTTTCGTGCCTTAACTACTAGCTGGTTTTATGCTCTGAAGTTGTCGTCCATTTATTCCCATATTTTCATTTCTGTACGAATAGCAGTATATTACACACATGGTAATTTCTGTAACTTCCTGGCCGATTAAAAATGTGTGCCAGACCGAGATTCGAACTTGGGGCCTTTGCCTTTCGCGTGAAAATGCTCTACCATCTACGACCCGTCCCCACAGCTTCAATTCCGCCAGTACCTCGTCTCCTACTTTCCAAACTTCACAGAAGCTTTCCTGCGAACCTAGCAGAACTAGCACTCCTGGAAGAAAGGTTATTGCGGAGACACAGCTTTGCCACAGCCTGGGGGATGTTTTCAGAATGAAATTTTCACTCTGTATCGGAGTATGTGATGGTAGAGCACTTGCCTGCGAAAGGTAAAGGCCCCGATCTCGAGTTTCGGTCCGGCACACAGTTTTAAACTGGCAGGAAGTTTCATATCAGCGCACAATCCGCTGCAGAATGAAAATTTGATTATTGTAACTTTTGTCTGTTGTAGTTGAGCCGTGCTGCGGCTCGCGTTGGTGCCATTGCTAGGTTGTCATCGTTTAGTTGGTATAGTTACGGTTGTCGTCTTCCTCTTGTGTTCATTGGCGCCACTCTGTTTGCAAGCGTTGTCTGTCCACTAGTGGCAGCAGCGGCGGTTATAGATATCTAGTTACTGTGGTACTATCTTTAGGGCGACGTTGTTGTGTTTCCGTGTGGTGAGTCGGCAGTTCGGTTGGTGATCGACGAGCAGCCAGGTCCGCACAGTGCGAGAACATGCTGGGGACCACTGGCGGCACGCATGCACTGCCGGATGGAAGGGCTGTAGTCGCGAGGGGTACAACCTCGTTGTCAACCGGACCCAGGATGTTTAAGCTGAGAGGACTTTAATTCAAGTAGTGAAACCTGCACCATTTCGAGATCTCTCCATTTACTTGCGTGTTGCTGCTCGCAGTGTCGTCGAGACGAAGAGTAGCGAGTGGAGCGTTTGGGGAAGGCGAACCTAATTAGCTTTCCTCCACTTCTTATTATTAATTGTTGCATTATATACGTTATTACTTGTGTTCAGCCAGTGTATTTTTCCTGCTTAGTGGCCGGTAATGGCCCACTTACCTGCCGTGGAGCTTAGTGTTTGTTACGGCAGTGTACTTCTCTTCGCCTTGCCGCTGCTGTCCTGTAAGGCGTGTAGTTCGACAGCTTCCTTGTTTTGTGGGTTGAGTGGTGTGGTTTTGTTCCTTTCTGCTTCCATATGCTCTAAACACCAGAGTCTGAAGACATAGTGCTGACTGGTTCCGGCCTGGGTCTGTTATTCCATCATTGTATTGGTCTTCAGACGTTAGGTAGAGACGGCAAATGATTATTGCTCATGCATTTAAACTGCCACTAGTCTGAGCTACCATCTCGTGAAGTTAATGCAACTCTTGGCTGCCTGTCTCATCGCTTGTGAAGTTTTGAGGGACTTTCCCAGGTCGGTCCTTGGAGCAACGTATGCGCCCCCCCCCCCCCCCCCCCCGTCCTTGCTTTGGTCAGATTCGATGATCGTTTTTTTTTTGTTTACTTCAATAACTGTAATATCATGTTTGAAGATGTTTAACTGGTTCTTAAAGGATTGCTAATCAGGCCTGCAGCCATGAAACAGTTTTTAAAGTATTAAAATTTTAATTAGACAATTGTAGTCTAGTAGTGAGACTGACATTGTTCTTTTAAAAATATTTTAATAACTCTAATTGCAAGTTGAAGAAGTTAACTGGTTCTTAAAAGATTCCTGTTCAGGTCTTCAGACGTGAAATAGTTTGAATTTGTTGTCATTAAGCCCTCCAGCTGTGGGTGTTACTTGTCTTAAAAATTTTAATTAGACAATTGTATTCTAGCAGTCACATTTTGATGACTGGTCTTTTAAAAATATTTTAATAACTGTAATTGCAGGTTGAAGTAGTTTAACTTTTTCTTAAGATTGCTATTCAGGCCTTCGGCCGTGAAACAGTTTTAAATTATCGCTATTGGTGCCTTCAGCCGAAAAATAGTTTTGTATTCTTTGCTATTAAGGCCTTCAGCCATGGAACACTTCTTAATTTATTATCACCGTTCATTTGTTGTTATTTCCAAATAAAGTGTACGTGATTGATAAATAAACTAACCAACAGCAATTGATTACGGCCCCGTCCACAATCGTAACCCAATCCTGCCTTCCTTGGTACCAGGTCTCAGTAGTGTCATGAATGACTGCACGAGGTACGGCTGTCTCTTCAGTTGTAGTTGGTTTTTCGAAGACGAGTGTTGTTAATAAACCATACATATGTTATTCTTCAGGTTCGGTCTTTTCAACCTGGAGAATAACCGAAAGATAAATAATGGCAAAGTTTGTTAAAGCGTAATGTACATCACTGTTTCACTGGAAAGTAAAAGGAGTGACACTAACAGTTTTGTAAGCATACTATTATCCAGGAACTTCTGCTTATTGTGAGTTCTGAGGCAACTGCAATGAACTAATGAAGTGGTCTCTGTATGCATCACTTCTGTCCAGATCCAACTAGCATATCTAGGGTCTTACCTGACTGTAACTAGATAGCAACAGGTCTAAATTCAGGGTGCATGTGTTGAGACCAATTAAGTTTGCCCGATTGATAAAACCAAGAGCGTTAAAGCTTAATAAAACTTCTTTTTTTCTCTTCGGGGAGTAGCAGTATAGCCTGTTCCGTCTTTACAAATGCCACCTTTCCCTTGGTGTTCCTGTATCTCTTTCCTACAGGTCTATAATCTATTACATGTCTGACTATTCTTTCTGTCTCCATTGAAAACGCTTTTTTCTTTTTTGCTATCTCGTTTTCTGTTCTTTTATTCATGTAAAATATTTTTAATTCTTTCCCTATTTCAGAATTCTTTATTTGATCTCTCAGAGAACCGCCATTTACCATCCTTAAAAATTTCATTCCAGCTGACAGTATCCATAATAAAACTAGTACATGAATAAAGGAGTGTAGAAACGTGATTCAATCCCACAACATTGTTTTCTTCAACTACTGTTGTATCATCCGTCGTTTGACTGTTGTGAACGGAGACACTGGACGCCTGTTTATGGAGTTCGTGTAAATATTGACGACCCTGTCAGAACTGTACCAGCCACCACTCTTTCACTGCCATAAGCTGGAAGCATCGGCCGCCCGCCAGTGACGCAATGAAAAGGTCTCTGTGAGGCAGCGTTAATGTCACAACGCATATTTAAGAAATTCACTGACGTGAGCGCATGGTTGCGTGCAAGCGTATTCTGTTTTCCTGTAGTGTTAACGGTTGCTGAATTTTGTCTGTCTTTATTACATCACTGGGGAAAAATACTTTAAAGTAGCTAGGACTCAGTGGAAGTTTTTGCTCACAATAAGTGAACGACGAGTTGAGGCAGAGGTCTGCGCCTGACACTTGGGGGGGGGGGGGGGGGAGAGGAATAATGAAAAAACTAGCCACGGCCGCGAACAGAGCCGACGAGTGGAGAATGAGGCGGGGTAAACGAAGGAATGCAAGTGATCCGATGTGAAGGCGCCCCAAAAGAGCAAGTATCAGCTGTCGCATTCATGTACAGACTATCCTGAAATTCGCCTGAGACGGTGAACAGTGGCCCCGGGATCCGACAATGTGGACATTGGGACTGAGATTAATAGTCTACCGTTTCAATCTGAGACGGTGAACATGACAACTTCTCCATAACTTTACCCCACGCATATGCTACTGCCAATAAGTGGTCAGTTCGTAGCTCTAGATACATCTCTGTTCATATTCCATCCAAGACCGGAATCCTTTACACTCAATTATTGTACAATACTTACGTGACCGTTGCTGGAGGAACTGTTACACGACCGGTTCGATTCTATTAAACGTTTAGTTACAATGCGATAGCTAACATGTATTAAATACTTTTGATCCGAGGAAAAACGTGAATAGAGTCTGACACAGCCATCAATTTCGATTTATATTTTCTAGTTTTCAACACTTAAGAGGTAAAATTGTCTGCCCAACAGTACGAACTACGCTGAGCCATCAATTTGGTCCATCTTTTCTTCTCTTGCAGTTTTCTGTTGAATTCATTCATGTACATCCTCTTCCGCCTCCAGCGTTGTATATGCACATCATTTAGGTGAGTCTTGACGATCCACTTCATCTAGTACAGTCAACCCTAGGCTCCTATATGTCTTGAACGATGGTATTTGCCATACATGTCGTTACAGTGTTGCCAAATAGTCATCTCTTGAAGTCATACTGCTAAAAATTAGCACAGAACTACATTTTATTACACTAAGTTATAAGGCTGTTACGTATATTTGATTTTATTAATTTTAGGCTGGCCCTTGTGATGGTTCTTGAGAATTATAGAGTAATGAGAGCAAGTTCTGTACACAACACTGAAGTTTCGCAGTACTGTCACAGAAACGACAGTACAGTGATTTTTACTATTCTGCTTTTAAAGATGTATTTTGTCCTTAAAAGTTCAGTCCTTTTACAACTTACTACATCCTCCAGTATTTACGATCCGTTTCCAGCATTGCTTCCCCTACTTCCGACATCCTATTTCCACAAAGTAAACAGACACCAGCTTCCATTTGGTTTATCCCCACTTATCTTACGCTTCACTATTGACTTCAAGCTTACTTCAATTTTATGTAAGTGTCCTTCCGCCTTAAGCGCGATATAGGTACGTCAATTAAGTGCACTGTAACTATCCACTTCATTTGCTACATTCGAACCCAGATTCCTGTATGTATTGAATGAAAATGCTTCCCATAAATAGGGTTACAGTGTTGCCAAATTACCGTAGTTTGCAGTCAGTTTACTACCAAACGACATTTTGTTACAAGTAATTTTTATGAATAGTACATAAGATACAATGCTGAGATAGGCATGCGCGTTAGGTGTTTTTTTTTTTTCCACGTCGTATGTCGTGAAAAGCGGAGCTCCTATCACATTATTTCGATATATGGCGGAAGTTACTTCCGCTTCTAGCAACTCTTCCCCGGTAATAATGAAGTACTGATTTCTTTATCAGGCTACTGTCCATTCAGAGACAGTTGCACGCAGCGACCGTTATTTTGATTTGTAAATAATAGATTACAGCTATAAGCCGTCTTTTGCAATTTTTAGTGGCAGATCTAAATTTCAACTAGTAGCTAGCCATTCTCAATGCACTATCCTTTTTTTGGTCAATGCATGTAATGCTTGTTGGTCTGGCTTTGTACACTGATTTCTAGCCGCTAATAATTTGGGTTTAGTAAAAGAAAAAAACCTTTATTCCTGCTATGGAAGTTTTTGTCACTTTCATCGTCCCTTCGACAAAAGTGAATCATCGGCGGTATCACAGCGACTAGCCTGTGCTTGCGTCTACCTTATAAGGAGAACGACAACTGTTGGGCAGAGAGCTCTACTCTGCCGTATTCCATTAGTGGCTGGAAACGCGTTGCGGTGGAGGCACGCCGACGTGTGTCCAACGAGCCGTTGTCCGCCCCCTGTGACGCAGCCAGCACTGTGGGTGACACGTGCGCGCCGACACGCAGTCACCCTCCGGAGGAATTCCGCGCACGCAACACACCCATATGTCACTGTCCGCACCTCCACGTCTGCTGCATACACTGCTCTCAGGCATGGACTTCCTTCGACAATCTCCTTCTTTTAATTAAATCTGAGAGTCCAGTAACCGATAAAAAGAAGGCAGAACCAGATTGTAAGTTCTTTACCACTTAAAACTATTCAGCTATGAAGAAGCTGTGTGTTACACTACTGGCCATTAAAATTGCTACACCATAAGGATGAGGTGCTACAGACCCGAAATTTAACCGACAGGAAGAAGATGCTGTGATATGCAAATGATTAGCTTTTCCGAGCATTCACACAAGGTTGGCGCCGGTGGCGACACATACAACGTGGTGACATGAGGAAAGTTTCCAACCGATTTCTCTTACACAAACACCAGTTGACCAGAGTTGCCTGGTGAAACGTTGTCGTGATGCCTCGTGTAATGAGGAGAAATGCGTACCATCACGTTTCCGACTTTGATAAACGTCGGATTGTAGCCTTTGCCGATTGCGGTTTATCGTATCGCGACATTGCTGCTCGCGTTGGTCGAGATCCAATGACTGTTAGCAGAATATGGAATCGGTGGATTCAGGACGGTAATACGGAACGCCGTGCTGGATCCTAACGGCCTCGTATCACTAGCAGTCGAGATGACAGGCATCTTATCCGCGTGGCTGTAACGGATCGTGCAGCCACTTCTCGATCCCTGAGTCAACAGATTGGGACGTTTGCAAGACAACAACCATCTGCACGAACAGTTCGACGACGTTTCCAGCAGCATGGACTATCAGCTCGGAGACCATGGCTGCGGTTACCCTTGACGCTGCATCACACGAGCGCCTGCGATGGTGTACTCGACAACGAACCTGGGTGCACGAATGTCAAAACGTCATTTTTTCGGATGAATCCAGGTTCTGTTTACAGCATGATGGTCGCATCCGTGTTTGGCGACATCCCATTGAACACACATTGGAAGCGCGTATTCTTCATTGGCATAGTGGCGTATCACTCGGCGTGATGGTATGGTTTTTTTTTTTTTTTTTTTTTTTTGTTGGGTTAAAGGGCGCTCAACTGCTGAGGTCATTAGCGCCCAGTCACTGTTGTTAGAGCACATGGAATCTGGTAAAACTCAAGGGGATGGAGGGGACACCAGAAGGACCCGACAAAGATGCAGACAAAATAAGTAAAAAGATTAAATGTCTTTGGACAAGCCAGTTAAAGTTATAAAACGCAGAATACGAGCAGCTGCTCGAGCGTCAGCAGCTAAAACATCCGGTAAAGTAGATGGCAGGGACAGGACAACACGAAATTGACTAAAACGGGGACACGACAATAAAACATGGCGCACTGTTAATGCCTGACCACAAGGGCACTGCGGGGCTGGGTCACCGGAGAGCAGGTAGCGGTGGCTAAACCGGCAATGCCCAATCCGCAACCTGGTCAGAAGGACCTCCTCGCGCCGAGATGGTCGGGAGGATGTTGTCCAAGCAGTTGGTAGCGGTTTTACTGCCCGGAGCTTGTTTCCTTGGAGGGATGACCAAGCATCCTACCACAACGACACAAGCCTCTTACATACATCCCCACGAACGTCGGATGACGGGACACAATGGGAGGCTGGCCGAGGCAGGAGGACTGCAGCTTTGGCTGCAGCATCCGCAGCCTCATTCCCAGGCACTCCCACATGTCCGGGAACCCACAGAAAGCTGACAGAACCACCGTTATCAGCGAAAGAATGGAGGGACTGCTGTATCCGTTGAATCAAGGGATGGACCGGATAGGGAGCTCCAAGGCTCTGAAGAGCACTGAGTGAGTCAGAGCAGAGTACATATGATGAATGGTGGTGGCGGCGGGCATACTGAACGGCCTGATGGAGAGCAAAAAGCTCGGCCGTAAAGCTGGAACATTGGTCGAGGAGCCGGTATTTAAATGTGGCGGCCCCGACGACAAAGGCACAGCCGACACCATCGTCAGTTTTGGAGCCATCGGTGTAAATAAAGGTGTGACCGGCAAGTCGAGCACGAAGTTCGGCAAACCGTGAGCAATACATTTCAGCCGGGGTACCAGTCCTTCGGGAGTGAGCTGAGGTCGAGATAAATATGAACTGGAGCCTGGAGCCAAGGTGGTGTCGGGCTCTCACCCTCTCTGAAGGTGGTAGGGAGGGCAAAATCCAATTGTCGAAGCAGGCGACGGAAGCGGACTCCGGGGGGCAGCAGGGCAGACACATACAACCCGTACTGATGGTCGAGAGAATCGGCGAAGAAGGACTTGTAAGAGGGGTGGTCGGGCATAGACGACAGCCGGCAGGCATACCGACACAGCAGTACGTCGCGCCGGTAGGTCAATGGTAACTCGGCAGCTTCAGCATAAAGACTCTCGACAGGACTAGTGTAGAAGGCTCCGGTCGCAAGACGTATCCCCCAATGGTGGATGGAGTTGAGCCGGCGTAAGAGGGACGGCCGAGCGGACGAGTAGACGAAGCTCCCATAATCCAGCTTCGATCGGACTATGGACCGATACAAGCGAAGCAGGACAGTGCGATCCGCTCCCCAAGATGAACCGCTAAGAACTCTGAGGACATTAAGGGAACGTGTACAACGGGCCGCCAAATAAGAGACATGTGGAGACCAACACAGTTTCATGTCCAACGTGAGCCCTAGAAACTTAGTTGTGTCCACGAATGGGAGAACAACGGGACCGAGATGTAAGGATGGCGGAAGGAACGCTTTATATCGCCAAAAGTTGATACAAACCGTCTTGTCTTCAGAGAACCGGAAGCCATTTGCCACGCTCCATGAGTAGAGGCTGTCTAGACAACGCTGAAGGCAGCGCTCCAGGAGGCATGTTCTCTGGGCACTGCAGTAGATCGCGAAGTCATCGACAAAGAGAGAGCCTGAGACATTAGGTGGAATGCAATCCATAATTGGATTGATCGCGATGGCAAAAAGGGCTATGCTCAAGACGGAGCCCTGAGGCACTCCGTTCTCCTGGAGGAAGACGTCGGACAATACGGAGCCCACACGTACCCTAAACTTTCGATCCGTTAAAAAGGAATCAATAAAAAGGGGCAGGCGACCGCGTAGGCCCCACCTGTGCATAGTGCGGAGGATACCTCCTCTCCAACAGGTGTCATAAGCCTTCTCCAAGTCGAAGAACACGGCTACCGTTTGGCGCCTTCGCAAAAAGTTGTTCATGTTGAATGTCGACAAGGTCACGAGGTGGTCAACAGCGGAGCGGCGGCGACGAAAGCCGCATTGGACATTAGTAAGTAGCCGTCGAGATTCAAGAATCCAGACTAACCGAGCATTAACCATGCGCTCCATCACCTTACAGACACAGCTTGTAAGAGAAATGGGGCGGTAACTAGAAGGAAGGTGTCTATCCTTCCCGGGTTTGGGTATAGGAACAACAATGGCGTCACGCCAACGCATGGGGACTTGACCTTCGGTCCAGACGCGATTGTAGGTACGGAGAAGGAAGCTTTTGCCCGCCGGAGAAAGGTGTGCCAGCATCTGAACGTGAATGGCATCCGGCTCCGGAGCAGAGGACCGGGACAATGCAAGCGCACGTTCGAGTTCCCGCATAGTAAAGGGGGCATTATAGGTTTCCAGATTCAGCGAGTGGAAGGAAGGTCTTTCCTGGGAAGGAAGGCAGGATGGTAATGGGCGGAGCTTGAAACCTCCTCGAAAAAGCGGCCAAAGGCGTTGGAGACAGCCACCGGATCAACAAGGACCGCATTACCTGAGGTCAGGCTAGGTACCGAGGAGTGGGCCTTAATGCCCGACAGCCGGCGCAGGCTACCCCAAACGACGGAAGAGGGAGTAAAACTGTTAAAGGAGCCGGTGAAAGAGGCCCAACAAGCTTTTTTGCTGTCTTTGATGACTCTACGGCATTGCGCTCGGAGTCGTTTGTATTCAATACAATTCGCCAACGTAGGATGGCGGCGAAAGGTGCGTAAAGCACGTCGTCGAGCACGGATAGCGTCCCTACAAGCCTCGTTCCACCAGGGGACGGAAACGCGACGTGAAGAAGTAGTACGAGGAATGG